>NW_015538070.1:2407-4428 GCF_001515605.1 Sinocyclocheilus anshuiensis
TTCTTTATGCACCAAGAGCTTGTAACACTCCAAAGAGAAAGGAAAAATTGAAATCGCATCATATGACCCCTTTAATACAGTCAACAGCTTTATTAACTTCATGTATATCTTTTAAAAAGAGTGTTGTATCGTCTGCAAATTGACATAACTTAAATTCTGTCATGACAACTGTCGGAGGGATTGGCATGGTAATATACATGACAGTGTTAATGTATTTGGTCTTGGGCAGAATAGATCTACTACACTGCTGCTGCTGAGAGCAAGTACTGAGACTTGCTACTGCCAATACATCCACAACATGCTGCGGTAAGCATGTAAGAAATACTACTGCTGCACATACAGTATAACACATATGAATAACCCCCATATAGCATACATGAATCACCCGCAGCAGATCTATACAGGTGGAGCTGGGGAAGGTGGAGGGTTTCTGAAGTGCTCTGCAATACTGCTACAGCAAACAAAAGCCAGGTATTTGAATGTTAAGCAGCGAACTCACTGGCTACCGATACAGGAGAGAACCAATCAGCTGCCATGTAACAATGATGTTGACCAGGACAGATTGAGCTAGACCTATCGGACTGCGCCATCTAGAGTTTCATGCCAGAACTCTGTATTTCTTTTCCCAAAGTTGTAATACCTTGAAAATATCCTTTCTTGAGATGAAGAGCCATTAATTGGGTTGCTAACAGAAATAGAAAAGGAGAAAATGGACAACCTTGTCTTATTCCTCTGCCAATTTCAAATCTATTAGATGTTCCTTGGGCCAGTTTTACAGAACTAGTGCATCCGTTGTATAATGTTTTAACAGCTTTTTAAAAAATACTTGCCAAATCCGAAAAATTCAATTGTTTTAAACAAAAAATCATGTTCTATAGTGTCGAAAGCCTTATGGAAATCAACAAATAATATAATACTATTATCTAATATGTACTCATTATAATCCACCATGTCTACAATCAATCTAATATTGTTACTAATATGTCGTCCTTGAATAAATCCAGTCTGTTCTTCATCAATAATGTCATCTAATCCATGTTTTAGTCTTTTAGCAAATATATGTGCAAAAACTTTGGCGTCATTATTTAAAAGACTAATAGGCCTACAATTGTCTAAGTGAGGAATATCTTTTTGTGCTTTTGGAATTAGAGTAATAACCCCTTGTTTTAATGAGTCTGGCAACTCTCCTTTATCTATAGATTCTTTAAATACTGCAAGCAAAAACGGTGCTAATTTATCCCTGAAGACTTTGTCTAAAATCAATCTAATATTGTTACTAATGTGTCGTCCTTGAATAAATCCAGTCTGTTCTTCATCAATAATGTCATCTAAACTATGTTTCAATCTTTTAGCAAATATATGTCCAAAAACCTTGGCATCATTATTTAAAAGACTAATAGGCCTCCAGTTGTCCAAGTGAAGAATATCTTTTTGTGGTTTTGGAATTAGAGTAATAACCCCTTGTTTTAATGAGTCTGGCAACTCTCCTTTATCTATAGATTCTTTAAATACTGCAAGCAAAAACGGTGCTAATTTATCCCTGAAGACTTTGTAAAATTCACTGAGAAGTTACCTGGAGATCGATTATCTTTTAAATACCCAATACATTCTTTTATCTCCTCTAGTTTTATCTCTTCATCACAAAATGATTTGAAATCTTTACTAATAGTTTTTGCTTTCCCCAAACCCTTCAGAAATGTATCCAGGTCAGAATTAACTGAATTGGAGTAGTAGAGATGTTTATAAAATTGATTGACATATTGGGATATCTCCTTTAAATACCCAATACATTCTTTAATTTCCTCCAGTTTTATCTCTTCATCACAAAATAATTTGAAATGCTTACTAATTGTTACAGAGGAGGCTCCCTTACCGCCTCCTCCGCACCACCAGAGGGAACCGTCTCCCGAATATTAGACATTCCCATTCGGACTCCAAATCCCATCACCCCTCATGCCTGGGACTGATTAATCATCCACACCTGCACCTCATATACACACACACATATAAAAACCACTCAC
>NW_015538070.1:4839-7318 GCF_001515605.1 Sinocyclocheilus anshuiensis
TACCGCCTCCTCCGCACCACCAGAGGGAACCGTCTCCCGAATATTAGTCATTCCCATTCGGACTCCAATTCCCATCACCCCTCATGCCTGGGACTGATTAATCATCCACACCTGCACCTCATATACACACACACATATAAACCACTCACACACACAGACTCTCTGCGAAGTCTTGATTTGCCCTGGCTGTCATTTCCGAGCGTTATACCCGTGTTTGATTTTCTGTGCATCTGTTATTGGACTGTTTCCCGTTACTCTGATTGTTATCTGCCTGCCCCGACTTGGATTGTTTCCCCTGGACTCTGATTGCTTGCCGCCTGCCCCGATCTCTCGCCTGGTACTCGACTCTGTCTCAACCTTGTCTCTGCTGTTCTACCTTGCCGGTATTTGACCTTGTATTGTCTGACAATTCTAATAAAAGCTGCAAATGGATCCACACGCTTCTGACTCGTCACAACACTAATAGTTTTTACTTTCCCCAAACCATTCAGAAATTTATCCAGATCAGAATTAACTGAATTAGAGTTGTAGAGATGTTTGTAAAATTGAGTGACATATTGGGATATCTCCTTCGGATCCTCTGACATTGTATTATTTATTAATAATTTCTTTATTGAAGACATTTCTCCATTTCTCTTTTCCAGGTTAAAAAAATACTTAGTATTCTTTTCCCCCTGTTCTAACCAAATTTGCCTTGATCTTGTAAAAGCACCTCTTGCTTTCTCTTAATAAATAGTGTCCAATTCTATTTGTAATGATGACAGATTTAATAATTCTTGTGAAGTTAAATTTTCTTTACTAGACAGCTCCATAATTTATTTTGTAATTATACATTCTTTCTGTCGTTTAGCAAAAGCAAGCATTTTCCCCATTGAAATGGCTAAATGCCTTACTTCATATTTAGTGAGCTCCCAATATTTTCCAAAGGTATTCATTATTTTAGCCTGAGTCCAATACCTATCAATAATTTCTGTTGTGCTCCAAAATAATGCATAATTTTTTAATAATGTCTTATTAAGTTTCCAGTATCCTCTATTTGCCTTATATCTGCTTGAACCATACATATTTATGTCAATTGCTATTCCTTTATGATCCGTTACGATAGAAGGCTCTATAGAAACAGACTGAACATAATCCTTTAGTGTATCTGAAATTAGAAAATAATCTATACGTGACTGTTTAGACTGATCTTTGTTATTCCATGTATACATAATTTGGTTTGAATTTTTGTGACGCCAAATATCTATTAACCCTAAACGAAGGCATACATTTTTTATTTCACACACACCATCATCTTTTGGTAGCCATCTATCTAATAAGTCACTGTGTACACAATTAAAGTCCCCTCCCCATATTATTTTAGCATCAGGGAATTTGTTCTTGATTTGCATCAATTTTAATTAAATATTTCCAAAAAAGATATTATTTTGTTGTTTGTAGCATATGAATTCACCAAAATGTAGTGTGACTGATTAATGCTTACTTCCAGTATTACCAATCTTCCAGAATTATCTCTCTCATGGCTAAGAACATGGCCCTTAAATTTTCCCTTGAGTATTGCGGGTCTGCTGCTCTATTGCTGCCATGGGCAAACCAAATATCATTCCCCCATTGACTTCTCCAAAACTTTTCATCTTCATTACCTGAATGTGTTTCCTGCACAAAGTAAAAATATGTACCTTTCCCTTTACAATATAAAAATAAAGACTTCCTTTTTAAAAGATTACGTAAACGTCTGACATTAATTGAAAAAATTGAAACAGACATAGCATACACTTCAAACAATCCCTTTTCTTTTGTTAGTGTTTAACATTCAAACAAGTAGGGACACTCATTTCTAGTTGTTTTTGCAAAAATAACTTTTCTTATTTTATCAAGATATATACTACAACAACAGTATCAATTAACATATGACTCTTTCCATACTAAGACAACCATATAATATTTAACCTTAACTGGCTTGTAAGTGCAACATAAGATAAATTTCTACCACATCAGTAGGCTACATTGACAATTCACTGAATAGTATTACCATCTACCACTAGGTTAAACGGACTTCTTTGTTATCAAAGTAAGCCTTGTTACCAACAAAATGTGCCCGTTTCCCTTCTTTCCGCGCCTTCTCCACCAGTGGCCATAATTTCTTGCGTGCTTCTTTATCGGCTGCAGTTAAATCTTCCGTATAGCCTATATTTAAATAACTGTTCTGTATTACTATAATTTTCAAAGGATAATATTACAGTTTAGAAGGCTATAAAGACCTCATTTCTAATAAGTAGAAGAAAAGAATGGTCAGTTCTTATAAGGGACGTCCCATACTATATACACACCTCATATCAAACCATTTTACTGCAGTATTTTGGAGAAATCGTACATTATTACACTTTAAAGGGCTATAAAGAACACATTTCTAATAAGTAGAAAAAAACAATGGTCGGTTCTTATAAGGGACGTCCCATACTATATGCACACCTCATAT
>NW_015538070.1:10626-12504 GCF_001515605.1 Sinocyclocheilus anshuiensis
AGGCCACAGCCACCGTTTCCATGAAAGGGTGTACATGGTCTGCAGCAATGCTTAGGTAGGTGGTACATGTCAAAGTAACATCCACATGGATGGCAGGACCCAAAGTTTCCCAGCAGCACATTGCCCAAAGCATCACACTGCCTCCACTGGCTTTTTTCCATAGTGCATCCCGGTGCCATGTGTTCCCCAGGAAAGCGATGCACACACACCCGGCCATCCACGTGATGTAAAAGAAAGCATGATTCATCAGACCAGGCCACCTTCTTCCATTGCTCCATGTCCAGTTCTGATGCTCACATACCCACTGTTGGTGCTTTCGGCGGTGGACAGATGTTCACATAAGAGTTTAAATGTGTGATTCCTGACTGGTCTGCGGCTATGCAGCCCTATACACAACAAACTGTGATGCACTGTGTATTCTGACACCTTTCCATCAGAAACAGCATTAACTTCTTGAGCAATCTTAGCTACAGTAACTTGTCTGTTGGGTCGGACCACACGGCCAGCATTCACATGAGCATTGGCCGCCATGACCCTGTCCCCGGTTCACCTCTGTCCCTTCCTTGGAGCACTTTTGACAGATACTGACCGCTGCAGACCGGGAACACCCCACAAGAGCTGCAGTTTTGGAGATGCTCTGACCCAGTCTTCTAGCCATCACAATTTGACCCTTGTCAAACTCGCTCAAATCCTTACGCTTGCCCATTTTTCCTGTTTCTAACACATCAACTTTGAGGACAAAATGTTCACTTGCTGCCTAATATATCCCACCCACTAACAGCTGCCGTGATGAAGAGATAATCAGTGTTATTCACTTTACCGGTCAGTGGTCATAATGTTATGCCTGAGCAGTGCATACAGGTCTAATACAAATCATAAGAGCTAACATTTAGCTACAGAAATATATAGAAACTTTGGCAGTTGTGTGTGTTGATTCAGAGCTGCCGTCATCTCTTCACGGGTGTTGGGTCCTCTGAAATAAAATATTCTGATTTTACAGTTGATTCAGTGTTTGGAAAGTGAATTACCAACTATTGGTCAGAGCCGCTGATCCGGATCAGTGACTCTTTCTGTCAGTTACATAATTACACCAGTAGATGGAGACAGTGACTGTCTTTTGAACATGATGAGAGTCTTCCTTCACTTTACAGATTTGTTCACAGAAGAGTATAAATGTGTGATTCTTCACTTGCAGACACTTTGACTTCTTGAAATCCTAAAAAAGACGGGACGTCCCAACTGATCATTGTTTTTTTTTCCTAATTAGAAATGGGGTGTAATAATCTGTCATATCTCGAAAACGATGCAGTAAAATGGTTTTATAGGAGGTGTGCATATAGTATGGGATGTCCCATATAAGAGTTGAATATTGGGTTTTACTACTTATTAGCAATGGGGCCTTTATAGGCCTCTGAAATAATGTCCCATATCTCAAAAATGCTGCTCTAAAATGGTTTAATATGAGGTGTGCACATAGTATGGGACGCCCCGTATAAGAACTGACCATTGTCTCTTTCTACTTATTAGAAATAGGGTCTTTATAGGCCTAAGAAGTAGAATAATGTCCCATATCTAAAAAATGCTGCAGTAAAATGGTTCGATAGGAGGTGTGCATATAGTATGGGATGTCCCATATAAGAACTGACCATTGTTTTTTTCTACTTATTAGAAATGGGGTCGTTATAGCCCTCTAAAGTGCCATATGGTCCCATATCTCAAAAATGCTGCAGTAAAATGATTTCATATGATGTGTGCATATAGTATGGGATGTCCTGTATAAGAACTGACAATTCATTTGTTCTACTTATTAGAAACAGGGTATTTATAGCCCTCTAAAGCGCCATATGCTCCCATATCTCAAAAATGCTGCAGTAAAAT
>NW_015538070.1:14399-20058 GCF_001515605.1 Sinocyclocheilus anshuiensis
ATAAAACTGTACATTTATCCATTCCAATAAATAATAAAATAAAAAATAAAAAAACAATTCTTATAAGGGACCTCACCTAATATGTGAAACCTTTATATAAAAACATTTTAGTGTAGCAATTTGGAGTTGCATGCATTCAGAGTCAAGAAAATTCTGAGACCTTGCCTAATTTCTCCAATTTTGAGACGAATAGAAATGTCACCTTATATAAGTAGAGAAAAACAATGGCCATTTCATGCAAGGCACCTCCTACTCCTATCAGCACAGCTAAAATGAAGTCTGTGTACTGTGGCAGTTTGGAGTAACATGTATCCTAACACAACAAAACACTATTTAACCACATAAGCAGAAACACTGACTATTTTTAAAAGGCACATAAAATATGAGGGATACCCAATCCTGTTTCAGGAGATCTACCTTCTTCCAGAGTTCAGTGTCAGTCCTGCTCCAGCAAACCTATCTGTAACTATCTATTGTTCCTGACTCTTAATTAGATTAGGTTTGAAGCTGAACTTTTAGTGAGATCTCCAGAAGCAAGACTGGGCATACACTATGATCCATCCGTCCATGCATCCATCAGATGCATGCTACTCTAAATTTTCACAGAGCAAAGACTCCATATTAGGTGTTCAGACAGTGTGTGAGGTATAGTGTGACAGTTCTGAAGTGTGTGTGACTTCATATTTGCTGATAGAGTAGGAAGTGCCTTGCATGCAAAGGCTATTATTTTTATCTATGTATTTAGAAATGATGTTTTTTATAAGCCTCAAAACTGGAGAAACAATGTACTGTTTTTAAGATTTTTTTTTTATTTGAATGTATGCAACTTCAAACTGCCACAGTACACAGACTTCTAATTAGCTGTGCTAATAGAGTAGGAGGTACTTTGCAAGAAAAGGCCATTCTTTTTTCTACTTATTTTAAAAAACATTTCTATAGGTTGCAAAAATGAGGAAATATTAAAACGTCTTTGAGTGTTTTGTTGTGTATGAATGCATGCTACTTCAAACTGCCACAGTACACATACTTCACATTAGGTGTGCTGAAAAAGAAGGAGGGACTTTGGAAGAAATATCATTTTCTTTCAACTTATTTGGAATAATATTTCTATAGTTCTCAAAACTGGAGTTTCTGAGAATTTTCTTGACTTTGAACTCCAAATTGCTACGGTAAAATGTCTTTATACACTGATCAGGCATAACACTATGACCACCCTCCTAATATTGTGTTGGACCCGCTTTTGCTGCCAAAACAGCCCTGACCCATTGAGGCATGGACTCCACTAGACCCCTGAAGGTGTGCTGTGGTATCTGGTACCAAGATATTAGCAGCAGATCCTTTAAGTCCTGTAAGTTGTCAGGTGGGGCCTCCATGGATCGGACTTGTTTGTTCAGCACATCCCACAGATGCTCGATTGGATTGAGATCTGGGAAATTTGGAGGCCAAGTCAACACCTCAAACTCGTTGTATTTGACTTGATCTTCTTCTTCTTCGTGCAATTATTATTCACCAGTGTGACAATGGTATGTCCCGTATAACAACTGACCATTGTTTTTTTTCTACTTATTAGAAATGGGGTCTTCATAGCCTTCAAAAGTATAAGAATGTGTCATATCTCGAAAACGCTGCAGTAAAATGGCTTTATAGGAGGTGTGCGTATAGTATGGGATGTGCATATAAGAACTGACCATTCATTTTTTCTACTTATTAGAAATGGGGTCGTTGTAGGCCTCTGAAGTAGAATAATGTCCCACATCTCAAAAATGCTGAAGTAAAATGGTTTCATATGAGGTGTGCATATAGTATGGGACATCCCGTATAAGAACTGACCATTGGGTTTTTCTACTTATTAGAAATGGGGTCTTCATAGGCCTCTGAAGTAGAATAATGCCCCATATCTCAAAAATGCTGCAGTAAAATGGTTTTATATGAGGTGTGCATATAGTATGGGACGTCCCGTATAAGGGACATCCCGTATAAGAACTGACCATTGGGTTTTTCTACTTATTAGAAATGGGGTCTTCATAGGCCTCTGAAGTAGAATAATGCCCCATATCTCAAAAATGCTGCAGTAAAATGTTTTTATATGAGGTGTGCATATAGTATGGGACATCCCGTATAAGAACTGACCATTGTTTTTTTCTACTTAATAGAAATGGCGTCTTTATAGACCTCTAAAGCAACATATAGTCCCATATCTCAAAAAATGCTGCAGTAAAATGTTTCGATATGAGGTGTACATATAGTTTGGGACATCCCGTATAAGAATTAACCATTAGCGTTTTCTGCTTATTAGAAATTGGGTCTTTATAGCCCTCTAAAGCACCATATAGTCCCATATCTCAAAAACGCTGAAGTAAAATGGTTTCATATTAGGTGTGCATATAGTATGGGACATTCCGTATAAGAACTGACCATTGGTTTTTTCTACTCATTAGAAATGGGGACTTTATAGCCCTCTAAAGCACCATATTGTCCCATATCTCAAAAACGCTGCTGTAAAATGTTTCGATACGAGGTGCGCATATAGTCTGGGCGTCTAAATGAAAAGCGCTCTGAAAGCGCCTTCTCTCTGTGTGTTCCTGCAATTACCGTAATTGCGGTAATACGCGCGCACAATTTCAATCGCGGCTGGTTTGACTGTTTTTCTGAACCGCGGCTGGCTTGACCGCAGTTTAAGAACGTGCATGTAAACGCGCTAATGTGTATATGGAAAACATCGGATACAGGTCGCCAAGTGTAAAGTGTACCAAGTGTAAACGCAGATATTTGAGCCAAGTGGATTTTGAATGCAGCTTCCAAAAAACAAATAGCCGATTAATATTTTCTATATTTAATACAATCGCTCCAGCTGATTAGAACGTTCAGTGCGTCATGTCATCAGCTGCTAAATTCAAATCTGCGTTAGCTGGCTGGCACTGAGTCAGATACAGAGGCGTTTTTACAGCTTAACCAATCACACACGATGCTGTTGAGCTTATGAATGCAATGACCAATCAGAGGTGTTCACATGAGACATCGCTAAAATGCCAGTGTTTTCTTCACTCGCTCGCTCACTGAATACCTCTTTCGGGCGAATTCTCTCGTCAGAAACAACAAAAGTGCAAATGTTTTTATGAATCTGTAAGTTATTAATTTCATTGTGTAAACAGCTTCAGTGATTTTAATGGGAGTTTTTGAGAGTGCTTGAACTACTGTAGACTGTCAGTGAAAATGTTCTTTGATAATGTAAATGTTCTTTGCTCTCTTTCTGTACAATGAAAGTGTTATGATTACTTGCAATGTTTTTATTCACATTAACTTTCATTGTTAAATACATATTAAATATAAACTCAGTCGTATTAAAAATATGTTATGGCATGACACCCATATCTGTTAAGTACACAGACAGGTTTTTTTGCATAGTTAATAGATTACATTATTAGGTTACTTTGACCATCATAGATCAACATAATAGGTGAGAATCAAGATATTTCATGATATAGTTAATGCGTTTGGGGATGTTTCGAATAAAAAGGAAAAAATAAATAAAACATAAGTGCTGTTGTGGCTGTGTGTCACATGACGATAACCCCCCACCCACCCCACTCGTGCCCCCTTAAAAATAATGAGTGCATGACGCCCCTGCTTTCAACAGACCATGAATAACCTCAAAAAAAAGCACAATTCTTTCCACAGCAATAAAGGACATACTTCAGCATTGTGTGATACTATTTCAAAGTGATTTCTGTCATTTTGACAGACAATAAATTGTATTTAAGCTACCTGTGAAAACAAACAAACCTGGAAAGAGATTTGAGGAGAAAAACGAGAGATTGCATTCCAGTGAATAATGGGATATATATATCTAAAATTAAATCGGGAGAACAGACCACAAATGTGCAGTATAAGTTGTCTTTTTCATACTATCACAGCAGAATACAAAGGGAAAAAAGAAAATAATCATGAGGAAAAGAATGCAGAGACTGAAAAGAGCTCTTGCCATAGATAGGAAGGAAAATTTACAGCTCATTCAGTCAAACAGACGGATAAGCTTTATTTGTAGGGCAACCTTATGTTTTGAAATGATTCCTTACAGTCTTTTTGAATGGAAGTTCCCCAAACCAGAATTTCCCCAAAGTCGTCAGGAATAAGGTTGATAAAAATTTTTTTAAAGAAATTACCTAAAACCTATTTAAGGTTAAATTCTTTTAATGAGATCTGTTTCTGTTTTTTTAAGTAGTGGAAAAGACTCTCTAATCCATAATTGCATTTTTTTGAAGATTTATTTAACTCTATAATAAATATTATAATTATGTTCATATTCTTAAAGGGATAGTTCACCCAAAAATGAAAATTTTGTCATTAATTACTCACCCTCGTGTTGTTCCAAACCCGTAAGACCTCCGTTCAATTAATTAATTAATTTTACAAAGCTACAAGAATACTTTTTGTGCACAAAAGAAAAAAAAATCACGAATTTATTCAACAACTCGTCTCCTCCGCGTCACCCTAGTGCCATTTTGGAGAGTATCCACTGAACGTAAATTGCATATGCTGTTTTGTATCTGCTGTGCCACGCGGATACGTTGTTTTCATTCAAATCAAAGTGTAAACAGCGTATCCGCGTGGCACAGCTGAGACAAAACAGCATACGCAATTTACGTTCAGTGGATACTCTCCAAAATGGCCCCCCAACTGAGCCTGGTTTCTCCCAAAGTTTTTTCTCCATTTCTGTCATCAATGGAGTTTTGGCTCCTTGCCACTGTCGCCTTTGGCTTGCTTAGTTGACTGATTGCACAGACACTATTGGAAGAGAGCTGGACTGGATGATGACTTCACTGAATCATCAATGAACTGACTTTAGCTGAAAAATTACTCTGTTATTGTCTTATTGCATCATTGACAAGCTATTTTCCTGTTTGACACTGTAAAGCTGCTTTGACACAACCAGTATTGTATAAAGCGCTATAGTAATAAAGGTGACTTGACAATACTCTAGAGGACGCATGTGTAGCAGGCCTAGGGGAATAACTGCGGAGGCCGAGCATCCTCTGAAATACCCTGAGGGAACGTGCAGTCCCCAACTTGAATGACGCCGCCACTCACTGGATGTTCAGGGAGCGTTCCAGCGCAATCCAAGCCCGCATTTGCACTGAATCTATAACTGTTCCCAGAAAGGTCACTCGCTGTCTGGGAGTCAGCTCAATTGATTTTTAACCCAAGACGCTCCAGATGGTTGAGCAACAACGACCTGTGAGTGATAAGTTCACGTTCTGATTCGCCTAGCAATAGCCAGTCATTGAGGTGGTTCAGAATGCGGATTCCCATCCGTCTCAGAGGGGAAAGAGCCACGTCCATGCACTTTGTAAAAGTGCGGGGGACCAGGTACAGTCCGAATGGAAGGACCGTGTACTGATAGGCCACTCCCTCGAATGCGAATCTCAAGAACGGTCTGTGACGGGGAGCTACCGTATTGGCCCGAATATAAGATGACCCTGATTATAAGACGACCCCCCTTTTTCCACATGTACCTTTTGGAAAAAGGCTTTTTAAAAACCAAATCTTGTTTTTTCTCAGTAAAACACATTTTGTCTTCAATTATTTTCATATTGCATATTTTTCCTATTTTAATTTTTGTTTTGAAAGTATACACTTTTTGATATACCATTAAAAAAAA
>NW_015538070.1:20159-20486 GCF_001515605.1 Sinocyclocheilus anshuiensis
CGTTGTTTTCATTCAAATCAAAGTGTAAAGAGCGTATCCGCGTGGCACAGCTGAGACAAAACAGCATACGCAATTTACGTTCAGTGGATACTCTCCAAAATGGCCCCCCAACTGAGCCTGGTTTCTCCCAAAGTTTTTTCTCCATTTCTGTCATCAATGGAGTTTTGGCTCCTTGCCACTGTCGCCTTTGGCTTGCTTAGTTGACTGATTGCACAGACACTATTGGAAGAGAGCTGGACTGGATGATGACTTCACTGAATCATCAATGAACTGACTTTAGCTGAAAAATTACTCTGTTATTGTCTTATTGCATCATTGACAAGCTAT
>NW_015538070.1:20697-21718 GCF_001515605.1 Sinocyclocheilus anshuiensis
CTCGTCTCCTCCGCGTCACCCTAGCGCCATTTTGGAGAGTATCCACTGAACGTAAATTGCATATGCTGTTTTGTATCTGCTGTGCCACGCGGATACGTTGTTTTCATTCAAATCAAAGTGTAAACAGCGTATCCGCGTGGCACAGCTGAGACAAAACAGCATACGCAATTTACGTTCAGTGGATACTCTCCAAAATGGCCCCCCAACTGAGCCTGGTTTCTCCCAAAGTTTTTTCTCCATTTCTGTCATCAATGGAGTTTTGGCTCCTTGCCACTGTCGCCTTTGGCTTGCTTAGTTGACTGATTGCACAGACACTATTGGAAGAGAGCTGGACTGGATGATGACTTCACTGAATCATCAATGAACTGACTTTAGCTGAAAAATTACTCTGTTATTGTCTTATTGCATCATTGACAAGCTATTTTCCTGTTTGACACTGTAAAGCTGCTTTGACACAACCAGTATTGTATAAAGCGCTATAGTAATAAAGGTGACTTGACAATACTCTAGAGGACGCATGTGTAGCAGGCCTAGGGGAATAACTGCGGAGGCCGAGCATCCTCTGAAATACCCTGAGGGAACGTGCAGTCCCCAACTTGAATGACGCCGCCACTCACTGGATGTTCAGGGAGCGTTCCAGCGCAATCCAAGCCCGCATTTGCACTGAATCTATAACTGTTCCCAGAAAGGTCACTCGCTGTCTGGGAGTCAGCTCAATTGATTTTTAACCCAAGACGCTCCAGATGGTTGAGCAACAACGACCTGTGAGTGATAAGTTCACGTTCTGATTCGCCTAGCAATAGCCAGTCATTGAGGTGGTTCAGAATGCGGATTCCCATCCGTCTCAGAGGGGAAAGAGCCACGTCCATGCACTTTGTAAAAGTGCGGGGGACCAGGTACAGTCCGAATGGAAGGACCGTGTACTGATAGGCCACTCCCTCGAATGCGAATCTCAAGAACGGTCTGTGACGGGGAGCTACCGTATTGGCCCGAATATAAGATGACCCTGATTATAAGACGA
>NW_015538071.1:0-3090 GCF_001515605.1 Sinocyclocheilus anshuiensis
TGGTACAGTGCGTGGCCCAAACAACAAACCTGTCTCCAGGTCAGCAGAACTCTCCCTTCCACAATAATTACCTGTACATTTTTTTATGGCTTTTTCAGTTTACGTATTAATTTTTTATCTTTTACCTATTTACATACACAAAAATCAATCAAAAAAGTTTCAATCTAGGATGACACGATTCTTTTTTATCTTTATACCTTTTTCACATGCACATTTGATATAGCCTAGACATCTTTCAGTATTGGGGCTGGATCTTACTTTCTTAGAATTATAGTTGCATTAATTTTGGGTGTAATGCTGCTTTTGAATAACAGCTAGATTTGTTTTCATCCAGAACCCAAACTGCCTGCTTGAAGATGAACACGGATGACGCAATAGAAGTCTCCATTTACAACAAAGGTACTGTAATGTTAATCTGTTTCTACTTTCTAGGTAACGTTAATATTGGTAACATTTTATTTTAGAGTTCAGCTCCAATATACTAGTATATTGGTTGTACATTAGTATCTGCATGACCTTATTCTACATCCCTAAATCCTACCCAATACCTAAATTTAAATGCTACAAAAACTACCTTACCAACTATTAATAAGCAGTAAATTAGGAGTTAATTAAGGCAAAAGTTGTAGTTAATAGAGAATATGTTCCCTATACTGTAGTGTAGTGGTTTTCAAACCTGGCCTGGAGGACCCCCAGCCCTGCAGAATTTGTATGTATCCCTTATCAGACACCCAATTTAGTTATTGCAGTCTCTACTAACAAGATGAGTTGAATCAGGTGTGTTAGATGACGGAGACATACAAAATATGCAGGGCAGGGTGTCCTCCAGGGCAGGTTTGAAAACTCCTGCTGTAGTGTTACTGTAATATTGTGTTCTATGCTTTACATTTGCTACTTAAGTGTTCATCTGATTATGTCTTTAGAATGTAAAAGTTAAAACTCTTTCAGTAATTCATAATGGGGTAATGGGAAAGATATAAGCATTATATTAAACACAAAGTGTTTTTGATTTGGTAGTCTAGAAAATATTGTATGTACTGGTAATAGCAGTCTTAGGTAAGACTTTAAAGTATGTCATTGTATATTGCATATTGTTTACTTATTTAAACTTATTATTATTATTATGTTTTCTTCTGAGACTGAATTTTTAAACTCTTAACTCCTCCTAGAGCTTTAAAGGGATAGTTCACCCAAAAATGAAAATTCGGTCATTAATTACTCACCCTAATGTCGTTCCAAACCCGTAAGACCTTCGTTCATCTTCGGAACACACACGGAGGAGAAGAATTGTTGAATAAAGTGTTTTTAAAGTGTTTGTGCACAAAAAGTATTCTCGTAGCTTCGTAAAATTATGATTGAACCACTGATGTCACATGGACCATTTTAACGACGTCCTTACTATGTGTCTGTGCCTTGACCGTGGTGGTAGTACCGTTGCTGTCTATGGAGGGTCGGAGAGCTCTCGGATTTCATCGGTGGCCGTGGGTTAAAATTATTCTTTTGATTTTTTTTTACATTCAGCGCAAACAGCTGTTGTTGAGGCTTGCGCTGCCTGATTGTTTGTGAGAGACTTTCATGGAGAAATTAAATGTGTAACGGCATTCATAGAAACATACTGAGGTAAAAATTCAACATGTTTCGTTTATTTCTAACATGATGTATGTAAGTAACATACCATGACAAGGGAACTATTTTGCTGAATATTTTTACGAGTGCAAATATTACCTTGATTTTAGTTCAACAAACAAGTAATTTTAGACCACAATATTGACTGTTTTGTTCTGTTTCACCAATGAAAATAGTTCCGAAGAAAGATGACAGCAGAAGTATTTCACATTCTCCAAGCAACATTCCGCATTGTTTCAGTACAGCGTTTTGAACCAACCAATCAGTTAAATAAATAAGTGAATTCCCATTGTCTACTGGCGGTTTAGTGTATTTAAAAGTATGATTTTTTCCTCAGCATATCTTTTTTGTATAGGCCTATTAAAAATGTATTGCAGTTGTAATTTTGCACTGTAAATTTAATTTGATTGGTAACAGCCAGATGATGCATACATTTAATAAGGTTAAAAAATATTGGCCTTTATTAAGGTAAATAACATCCTGGAGTAAATATAAAAAATAAAAAAGCTTTTGTGAGGATATTTTGTATGGGATATTGTCTGCTGATATGAAAAGTTAACTGTATATCGTAATAACAAATAGAATTTGACAGCGATGATACTTTGTTTTCTTTTTACATTTAAACGTGTTAAATATTACATATACGTATGTAATATGATGTGCATTTCCATCACAGGCTTGGTCTTAAATTTCACATAAGGTGGTATTAAAAAGGTCTTAAGTCTTGTTCATATCTGTAGACACCCTGAATACATGTTTGGATGAGCTGATGCCTTCCAGTCAATCAAAATAAATAAAAAGTAAATTGACAGCTAAAAAGCTTTTTAAACCTTTCTAGTGCATACTCATTTGTGTTTTTATATTGGTTTCAGGAGGAGGCAAGAAAGAAGCCGAAGATGACTGTAATGGAGTCGGCTCAACCTGGCAGTGAACATTAACCAAACTTTGTATAAAGATGATTCTCAACTATGTTACGGAAGATAAAACAAAATGCTATGTCTCAGGAGGATATTTTGTTTTCTTTTAACATTAAATCAGAATCAGAATCAGAATGCATTAAATATCACACATGCATGTAATCTATTGTGTATTTCCATCACAGGTTTGGTCTTAAATTTCACGAAAGGTGGTATTAAAAAGGTCTGTAGACAGACACCCTGATAATTCTCAATTCTTTTTCCCCCTTTCCTCAGAATTGTATTGTATAAACTAGAGGTCGACCGATGTATCGGTTTTGCCGATTAATCGGCACCGATAGTTGATTGTTGGAACTATCGGTTATCGGCAAAAATCCATGCCGATAGTTTTCTGGGTTGCATCCATTGCTGGAGCGGCTGAGAAGGGTCTGCTGTCATTATACAGTGCGAGAGCGGCCTCTAGTGGTTAAAATCACTGACAGCACGTGCTATTTGTTTAGACACGTGATACTGCACGCTGAACAGAGCGGGAAACTTCAGACGCGGA
>NW_015538071.1:3410-3707 GCF_001515605.1 Sinocyclocheilus anshuiensis
AACTTCAAACTCATCCATGCCAAATTGTTCATTCTTGAAGTAAACTTGTGTCTGTTTGGTGATTAAATAAACTGTTTTAGACCGCTGCTCGAGTTGAACGCGATGCGTCCAGAGTGTGAGTGATACCGGTGAGTTCTCCTAGACTCAGCGTTGCGCTTTTATTTTTATTAGATAATCATCAAGTGTTCAAGAATAGAGGCAGTTAAAGTGTGAGAGTATACATACAATATCCATATGTATCAACCCTCTACATTGCGAGTAAATCACTCGCATATGCGACTAAATCTTCACTCTGGG
>NW_015538071.1:3851-4003 GCF_001515605.1 Sinocyclocheilus anshuiensis
CTATCGGTTAAGTATCGGCCAGTGTGGTCCAACCTAGCTATCGGTATCGGCAAAATCCACTATCGGTCGACGGTCGACGAGGATAGTTTTACTCAAATGAAACGGTCAAATGCTCATGAAGTGACTCTCAGAGCAGTTCTGGAGATGTTGTT
>NW_015538071.1:4150-4230 GCF_001515605.1 Sinocyclocheilus anshuiensis
CATTAATCCTTTATATTGTTCTTATTAGTAGAATTCGTATCATTATTATCTAATCAGTATTTTTGTTAGTTTTGTTAGTT
>NW_015538071.1:5082-5454 GCF_001515605.1 Sinocyclocheilus anshuiensis
CCGAGGAACCCTTATGCTCAGAAACGGCCCTGGTTACAATATAAACACATGGAGTTATTTATATCTCATTTACAATAATGTACAGTATTTGAAAAATAATGTGTTTTTTGAACATTAAAGCATGTCAACATATTCTGTTACACCAACTACACAAAATAATGATCTTTAAAAAAGCATCATATGACCCCTTTAAGGATTGTTAGGATGCATAAATTAGGTCAACCGGAACCGGGAATATCATCCAGTGTACTTGTTGCATTGTAAGTGGAATAGCATCTACACTAATATTAATTTGTCAGCAGTGTTCAAACTATACCGTGGACTTTGGGGGAGCCCACGTTTTTTTTTTTTTATAAGGGGGGGGGGGGGGCG
>NW_015538071.1:5509-6346 GCF_001515605.1 Sinocyclocheilus anshuiensis
GGGGGTTCGTGCGCTTGCGCGTGCCTCAAAAGGGGGCTTACAATGAATTACAAAGATACATAACAGCTACAAGTCACGCAGACCTATAACAACCCAGCCACAACACATAATTGCGAATAACATGCCTTACCTTAACACAGAATCGACCAGAGTCCAACGTTTATATTTTTTCTACGAATCTTTGAGTTAACATGTACTAAACATGAGTGGAATTTGCACCGCAGCGCCCCCACAACTTGATGCTCATGATCCGCTCCTTATCCAGACCAAGGGCCCGTTCTTTCATACGTCGCTTATTACACCTGAGATGAAATGTCACATCCAACATGATATCATCGCGCTAATCAGGATCTGGCTAATTCGGTTCTTCATGGGTTGGTTTAAAAGGGGCTATGTATCGATACCAGTGTTGCCAACTGCTTTCAATTGAAAGTAGCTAAAACTGGTAGCTAAATGTCACTAGATGACATCACAATGGCAAATTCACTGATCTATATAAAGATGAACGTAGATCAGTGGGCAAGATGAGAACTTAGATAAGGTTTGTCCAAGAAGTTGCTATATTTGTCCCTAAACTTTTGAAAAAGTCTCAAAAGGGGCGGGGAAGTAGCTAAATCTAGCTACAAAGTAGCTAAATTGGCAACACTGATCGATACTCGAAACCACGATCAGCAATGCAGCAATTGGTTGGCGGCAAAACAGCAACGTAATGACATCATATAATTAAAAAAGACACCTGACGAAAAACTTGACAAATTTCTGGACATTTATAAGGAAACAGCCAAGCGAACAAAACTACATAAATGTTATAATAGATAAATGAAATGTGCACTGTTT
>NW_015538071.1:6408-10283 GCF_001515605.1 Sinocyclocheilus anshuiensis
TTTTTTACATGATTCCCAATTATTTATATTCACGATTTCTAATATTTGTTCAGGCTTTACATTTTTATTTCAATGTAGCAATTAGCAATTCATTTAATTTTATATTTGAACAGATTTGTTACGTGACAGCATTATTTAAAGTTTCTTTCTAGATCATGTTATCTGCATCTCCTGTGCTCCATCAAGCCACTCCCATAATATCTGTCACCACTCAAATTAATGCATGACTCTACATTATCTGTATAGCATGTGTGTAAGACTCGAATACAATTATGAAGTAATAATTTTATGACGAATAAATCTTTCAGTGAGTAAAACTGACTGTGTCTATAGTATTAAAGACTACACAATATTATTATATTATTTTTAAATTAATTTTTTAATTATTATTCCTGGATCAGTAGGATACTCTTGTAATAAAGTAGCGGTGGTAGCGGACAGATTTTTAGTATTCAGTTCTGCTTAAAAAGATGCGATCTAATCCTGTTTACATGAAATAAGCCTGCTCCCGAGCAGGTTTAAGCTTACGGACCTGTTGCTATGACAGCAACTCCGGGATGAGCTTCGAAGAAACAAATAATCCAAGATCATGCCAAATCGTCAACAATCAAATCCAGCTAACCGAGTTAGCGACGTACGAAGAATGGGCCCCAGATGGTGGATCAGCACCTATTGACCACAACAGCCTTGAATGTCAGTTGAGACAATGAAAACTAGACGAGCCATAGAGATAGATCCTCTTTGAAGACCTTGTCAAATAGATAGCCATCAGGACAGATCCTCAGGAAAGACCGCGAGAACCAGACAAGTCCTCTGTACAGACCCTGTGGCTAGCTTCAACTCCCCCCACCAAAAGTTTCTCCCAAGGTTTTTTCTCCATTTCTGTCTCCAATGGAGTTTGGGTTGCGGATAATATTAATATGACTGCACAGACACTATTGAATGAAAACTGAACTGAGCTGGATGATGATATCACTGTTCTCTCCCCTGCTGCTTTATAGATTAATTGAACTCATTCCATAATTGATCAACTTTACACAGTTATTGGTACCAAAATAAATCAATTAACTGATTTCAACTGAATAATGACTGTTTACTATTGTCTTTTTAGAGCTGCTTTACAGCAGAATTAAATTCTGTTTGCATCATTGAATCATTATGTTCCTGTTTATCACTGTAAAGCTGTTTTGAAACAATTTGTATTGTGTAAAGCGTTATATAAATAAAGGTGACTTTACTGTACCTGGGCCACAAGAATGCCAGTGACGATGGCCAGCTGGTGCAGAGTGCCCAGAGCTCCTCTCAGAGTGGTAGGGGCGATCTCACCAACATACATGGGCACCAATCCCGATGCCAACCCTTATGAAGAAAACTGTAATACAGTAATATTGTGAAACATTATTACACGTTAAAATAACATTTTCTATTTTGTTTTAACATGCAGTGTATTCCTGTGATGAAAATGCTGACTTTTCAGCAACCATTCAGTGTCACATGTTCCTTCATAAATCATTCCAAAATGCTGATTTATGTGTGTGCATACTCAGTGTTCGAACTATACCGTGGACTTTGGGGGAGCCCACTTGTTTTATATATATAATGGGGGGGGGGGCTTATTAAGGGGAGCCGAGCTCCCCCTAGCTCCCCTGTAGTTCGCACCCTGTGCATACTTGATATACTATGACATTCCAAATTTTTTGACTATGCATTAACTAATCTGTTCATCATTATAAAAATATAATGTTCTTGTGTCAATGTTAATTAAATATAATATATACTCTTGCGCACTCTTTACTTTTATAAAAATGCATAAGAAATGTAGTGTCACAGAAACTAGGGTCCATAGAAAACTTACAGTAATCAGCCAGAACATTAAAACCACTGGCAGGTGATGTGAATAACATTGACTATATCGTTACAGTGGCATTTGTCAGGGGTGGGATATACTGTATTAGGCAGCATGTGAACAGTCATTTCAAAGAAGGACAACTGGTGAACCAGTGTCAGGGTCATAAACACCCAAGTCTTACTGATGCATGTAGGGAGCGAAAACTAGCCCATCTGGTCTGATCAAGCAGAACAACTATTGTAGCACAAATTGCTGAAAAACTAGACAGAAATCTCTCAGGTCATACAGAACATTGCAGTTTGCTGTATATGGGGATGTATAGCCGCAGTCCGGTCAAAATGCCCATGATGACCCTTGTCCACCATTGAGAGTGCCTACAATAAGCATGTGAGCGTCAGAACTGGACAATGGAGCAATGGAGGAAGATTGACTGGTCTGATTAATCATGTTTTCTTTTAGATCAGGCGTGTGTGTGTGCATTATTTTCTTGGTTTGGCAGAGTCATTGTTATGTTGAATATTCTGTTAGGAAACCTTGGGTCCTGGCATTCATGTGGATATTACTTTGACACATACCACTTACCTAAAGATTGTTGCAAACCACATACACCCCTTTATGGCAATGGTGTTCCCTGATGGTAGTGGCCTCTATCAGCAGGATAATGCACCCTGCCATATTGCAAAAATTGTTCAGGAATGGTTTGAAGAAAATGACAAAGAATTTAAGGTGTTGCCTTGGCTTCCAAATTCCCCAGATCTTAATCTGATGGAGCAACATATCCGATCCATGGAGTCCCCCATAACTTGCAGGACTTAAAGGACCTGCTCCTAATGTCTTGGTACCAGATACCTCAGGACACGTTCAGAGGTCTTGTGGAGTCCATGCCTCAAAGCATCAGAACTGTTTTGGTAGCACGAGGGGGACATACATGATATCAGGGCAGGTGATTTAAACAATATACATATACAACTTATAAATATCAAACTGATTTCTAAATCTTTAACTAATCAGCTCTTAAGCATTGTATAATATAAGAATTGAAATGTTCATAATGAAAGTCTTACTGAAGAAATCTAGCTTTTTATATGGGGGTCCATGTGATGGCTAAGAGTCTTCATTTTCTTTTTTACATCTTCCATTAAAAGATCTTCAAACAGGTAATTTGCCTCCTGTAGCGAATCAATGCATTTTTGTAAGAAAAATATCCATATTCAAAACGTAATAATCACTTTAATGTAGCTTGCGCCAAGTTGTACACGGAAGCAGCTCCGGGCTGATGACGTATGAGTTCAGCCTTGGGCATGTGTCATTTTTGAGTCTAGTGAAACCCAACGTTTGTTTACAGGATCAAAGGAAGCAAAGTTTCCTTACTTTAGTAAAGGAAAACCAGTCTCCTCTTGGCTTATATCGAAATCCTCTGACATTCTTCTTTACAAATCCTCGTTTTGTACTTCTAATAAGTGACCGTTGTTTTGTTTTGATCTCTCCTGCGTTTCCGCGTGCGTCACTTCTGAGCGGCGCATGGAACTGCTTCCTTTACAACAGTGAGCTAGATTAAAGTGATTATTACATTTTGAATATGGATATTTTTCTTACAAAAACGCATCGATTCGCTACAGGAGCCCTTTTTTCTATGGCGTTATTTTAATGACAAATGTCCAGAGTGCATTATTGTAGTGCGAAAGCACATTAATATAATGCGCAAGCGCGAATCTCCCCGCTCGTATGTGGATTTCCTTTGCTCTCGCAAAAACCGGACAGGTGCACTCAGATACGCGCTGCTCTCGCCCACAGAGTAAAAAATGTTTCTCTCCTCTCACTCAAACTGTCCTGTGCACTCGCAAATCTCTCTGTGCTCATGCGCTAGATATTAATTATTTTTCACACCTGAATTAAACGTTGTCAAAAGTTATCATGCACTTTTAAAAAGTATCTCAAAACAGATTTGTTCACTAAAGGCCTTAACAGATTATGTTTACGTGAATACTTAAAGGGGTCATATGATGCTGCTAAAAAGAACATTATT
>NW_015538072.1:0-122 GCF_001515605.1 Sinocyclocheilus anshuiensis
CTTTTTTCTGGGGTGCATTTTACCCCAGAGCAAAGAAGTGAATGAGTGAACGTGAACGTGACGTGTGGCCAAGTATGGTGACCCATACTCAGAATTAGTGCTCTGCATTTAACCCATCCTAA
>NW_015538072.1:310-520 GCF_001515605.1 Sinocyclocheilus anshuiensis
AGAGAGCGCTGTACATTCACTCCCTCCACCTACAATCCCTGCCGGTACGAGACTCGAACCCACAACCTTTTGGGTTATGAGTCCGACTCTCTAACTATTAGGCCACGACTTCCCACTTGTTGTTTGTTTTTTTTGTTTGTTTTTTTTTTTTTTGAAAGAGCAACAGGAGATTTGAAGCTCATGGCAAACGCACCTAAGATGATCCGCCTT
>NW_015538073.1:0-7307 GCF_001515605.1 Sinocyclocheilus anshuiensis
TCAAGAGACGCACTAGCGACTGACGCTAGGGGCTGCAGTCTTTAGTGAGGGGTTACATCTGCATCATGTGCCGTTGGGAATGGTACAGTTCGTTACACAATCAGACATAACGTTTGTGAACTCTGATCAATAAGACTAGGAACTCAGATCCAGGAATAACACAAACAGCGCTCCACTAGACCACCATGCATCAGTGGACGAGCCGAGGCTGTGTGGGAGAGATATTGTTCAGCCCATCTCCATCTTTTATTGTCTAAAAATAAGTGTGTCAGGTTAAAATCTGGGCCTGTTTTGGCTCCCATTACGAGCCTTATGCAATCCTCACTTCCCTCCGTTTGAGACCGAGAGAAAATTCTCAATGATGAAACTGACGCCCCATTGGACGAGGCCTCCACCAATAGCGCGAGGAGCTCCATGGCAACAGGCTCTGTCACCAAGAGAGAACAGATCTCCCTCCGCCCCATGTGGTGCACATCTGCCCCGTACCCCAATTACACACACACACACCCGTCTGTGAATCACCCCAGTTACCCGAGTGTGTGTTTGGAGGGCAGAACAAACACTTCACCCAGTCACGCCCATCTCTCTCTCTCTCCATCCATTCTGTCTTAGTCGCTCGCTCGCCGAGAGAAACGCCAATCACGTCTCTCTGTTCCTTCCGGACTGACACAGGTAGTAGGCGACATAACAGCCAATAATGTTTGCTATTTCTGTACAGGCGCAAGCAGAAACACAATCAAGACTTCTGATGCCAGAACACTGGTTTGCCATCGTCAGATAAATCTCAGTCAATTGACAGTTCGCAAAGAGCTTGATTGAAAGGATTGACTGACCAATCATAACGCTGAATCCGTCATCTTGCCCGACAAAAAAACCAGACAGGAGAATTGATTAACTTCGGTGGACTTAAACTTGAAAAATGTTAAAAAAATGAGGCTTAAAAAAAAAAAAAAAACGTTCTGATGTTCATTCATGTTTATTTCCTGCTTTAAGTAAATATGAAAAGACGATCGATTCACGTGCCGCTTGAATTGAGGCGCTACAGTGATCTGTCACGACACATTAAAGAGCCACAAAGCTGTATTTGCGACCAGTGCTGCCAAAAAGTGCACGGGCTAATTTTGAGCTACAGACAAAAAAAATGTTGATTTTGGTCGACTTTCAGGTTTTCACAAAAATTAGTTCATTAAGCCCTCGTCTAGCAATCCCAATGCTCCAAATAGTAATTAAACATCTAAAATTATCTTTATTTGTAAGTTTTTTTGAGAGGAGTACTATTTTCTCTGCTCGCTTCTTGCGCTGCCGCTGACGTGACAAATCTGCACATAACGGCGCACGATCCTGATAAATATACACACATACTGTATAGACAGAATTACAGTATTTAGGCAGGCTATTCACACAAACATAATGTGTTATGTCTTAAGTGAACGTTTGGGGAACTGTTGGGGAAAGCATCTGATGTGTAACATTATATTAGATCCGTGCATACAGTAGGTCTTACTATAGGCCGTCTGTCTCAATGTTAATCTAACAATAAAAGAAAAGATCGCCGCTCTTGATTTAACTGCTTTTGTAGTTTTAATAATCAATTTATTTGTAATAAACACACTGAAGTGATTTGTCTTACTTGAATGCTTCTGTTTAGATGTAAATGAAAAAAGTGTTCCTATTTGCGCATTTCTTATATTTGTTCTGTTGTTTTTTTGCATCTGTTCTTATTTTTAACAACAAAGATAAAATACAAAATGGCTATATTGTGATTATAAACTCTTTCCGGGGCGCTATTACGCCTCTTCTGAACGAGTACAAAACCTCTTGAACAAAAACACACGTGAACAGGACGGAGAAACGTGCAATCTCTTATGTAAACAGATGCATATGAAAAACAATGCGATCATCAGCAATAGACAGCATATAAATGAAAACTGCATAATGTTACAGAGTAAAATGTTGATCCAGGAAGTGGTATATGTCTGTGCAAGCTTTGGAGGTGTTGATGGAAGCGATTTACTGGATTTATGCTTTGATAATCGTACTGAATATTATCCAGATGTAGTTTTTGATAAAAATTTGATTTTCTCACCTTTTTGCTCAAAATTATGCATTTTTAAGAAACCTAACTATATTCAAGTGTTGATTAAAAAAAAAAGAATGCTTTAAGCTATAAAATTGATTTTTTTTTGTTTGTTTGTTTAAAAGTAGAGGCTCTGATCTTTATTTTGGTGTATTGCATATTTAAATATTCATACAGCAAAATATACTGGAGGCCATTAAATTTGAGTGAAAATCATCAAAATTGCTGGCGGTGGCTGGCAACCTTTTTCAAAAATGCTGGCGGGGAAAGAGTTAATATAGTAATTAATATTAAGAAAGGAAGTGGAGGAAACGATGCAATGTTGCTCGGTGATTTGCTTTGGAACCTTCAGAAAACTTCAACTTGGTTTTTCTCAGAACTGACTTTGCTGACTTCAAACGGCTGTAGCTCAGTCATTTTTCATTTCATGACTCATTTTGCCAGCAAAGGTCACATTTATTGTTTGAGTTTCTTAAATGACAAATGACAAACTTCCATATCAGAAGTAACCCGCTCTGCTCTGTCTTGCCTGTCGGCATGTTGTCAGTTTCCTCTTTGCAACACTATGTATTTTTTACTGCGTGAGAACATGGTGTGTACAGTGAGAGCGGCATGGCTTGTCGGACAAAGCAACAGTAACTAAGGAGGGTGGGTTTTTGCGAAGGGTCAATTATTGCTGATAAATGAGTGCGTGATGTCACTGATCAGTGCTTCATGTATTTACAGATTGAGTGTGTTTACATCATGATTGACTGTACTTGTTAAAGACTAAAGGCTCATTCACATCAAGAACGATAATGATATTAATAATCGTTCTAATAGCGAAGTCCACACCCGCAACTGTACGACACAGAGGAACGATAAAGTTGGAAAAAATTTCAGAGCTATTTTAAAAACTATTTTTTTGACATCCAATCAGAATCCATCTTTAAAGAGCTTTAGCATTTAAAGTGACAGATGACAAAATTGCAGCTGACACTCACAAAACAAAACGTTATTGTACATTTGGAAGCCAATATAGTTATTAATATAGGCCCTAGTTAACGTCATCGTTCTTGGTGTGAATGGGCCTTAACTCTGGTAGAATAAGTTAAACATGACTACATTTAAAGACAATTGCTTGCAAGTTCATAGTTTTTAAAGTTTTGTTTCTTTTGGCCTTAAAAGGTGTTCATCAAATCCAGGGTTATTATAGTTAACTAAGAGAAATTTTTTAAAATAAATAAATAAAAGTTACTTGAAATAAAACAAGTGTTAAATAAATACTTATAAAATACTTGCATAAAATATAAAAAAATAAAATACTTACACATTTAACCTAGGCCTAGTTGCCAAGCCAAAATTTCTAATTCTTTCAAATTTTCATTCTTTAACTTGCTGTAGCTAAAACTAAAATTGAAATAAAATGTAAACTAAATAGACATTTTAAAAAAAATACAAAAGTAATGAAAAAAAAAAGGCAAAAGCACAACCAAACTACTAAAATCTTGAACTACAATTAAAATGATAACGGAAAATAAAAAATTCAAATAAAATTTTTTTTTTTTAAAATTCAACTATCTCAATGATACTAAAGTAACACGGATCAGATCAAAATTCAAATTCAGGATCAGAATTCATTTTCAATCTTTAATGGATAAATGGAGGTCACAGTCTTTCCAGTTCAACAGAAAAACAGCTAAACTGTTAATAGTGCAACACAGATATAACAAAAACTCACAAACTTTGTTTTTTTGTCACATCAAGAGTCCACCAGCACTCAGAACAGCCTCACGCTATTACCAGTTCTCATATTAAACCCTGCTGTCTGAGAGCTGAAAACTGAAACCATGTCCAAAGCAACAACTGATCAGCATCAGAACTACATGAAACACACGCCGTGCATCATCCAGGACATTCATCTGACAAAGATGTAGATGTTTGCATACATAAGATGTTAATACGAGCAGTGATTCACCCGGAGCACTCATGAATTATTACAAATCTATATAAAAATGCAAAAATAGGCATACATTAAAGCCTATATCGGGAGAGTTGTTGCATGCAGCGCTGTATTTTGGTACTAGTGTTTTCTGATAATTATACAAGACAAGTGTGCAAACAAAATAACCAACTAGAATTGAGAGCAAAATAAAGGGTTCCCAAAAATCAGCATAAAGCTAGCATGAGTGATGATTTGCTCTGACAACCATTTGATTCAATTACAGCTCTTTACTAAATGAAGCGATGCATCACAAAATCTAAAACATGGGCATGATTTGATTCAATGATCTTGGAACGATTCATAATTATTCTCAAAAATGTGTTGCAAAGGGACAAAAGAAGAAGTTGGGCATCTGGATTTGGTTGGTTTTGACAGCTGAAAGCAGGTCAGAGAATTAATATATTGGAAATTAACACTTGTTACTAGGGCTGGGTATCGAGTTACATACTTTTTAGGCACTGACCGAATTGCTTCGATACCATCGAGTATTGAAAAACGTCTCATCGTTCGGTACCAAATTTCGATATCTAAGGGGTTAATCCCATCAGTGTCAGTGAGCCAATAAGCCTGCAGCACTAGCCGGTGTGTTCGACTAGAAGACATTTATATATTATGGAGTTGTTTGGGGTGGGGATAAATTGAACTCAATCTGCGATGACGTCATAATCGTGTTGCATTGTGGTCTATGGAGTGGCCTGAAATGTGCATATGAAGCAGACTCGCTCCCTCGGTCAAAATCGAGGGGTCGAGGGTCTGTCCATATAAACTTCCCTCGTCCACTTCACGAAGTGGAACGCACTTCAAAATGGCAGCGGGGATTCCCCCGAGGGGAAGTGTTTAGGGAAGTTTGCGAGTGCGTGTCTAAAAGTGGAGTGGAATGCAGCCTTAATGAATCAGTCACTCTTGCTGGTGTGATATTGCTAAACTACACCGTATGATATAAATATAAGAGGTGTGTTTTTTCTCTCATATCTTGAATTTTAGGCTCATATAACTGCATTCTAACAGAATCCATCACACAGTCAGTCGTCCTGCATCATGTACATCAGACACTGCATCAATAAAGATGACGGACAGGTCTGGAGTCTGGACGGGGCGTTAAATACCTTAATCATTTTAATGCATTATTTTTTTCCTATTTTTAATTGCACTAAATTTATGCATTAAATCCTATATGTGACCCTGGACCAAAAAAGCAGTCATAAGGGTACATTTTTCGAAATTAAGATTTATACATTATCTGAACGATGAATAAATACGCTTTCCATTGATGTATGGTTTGTTAGGATAGGACAATATTTTGCTGAGATACAACTATTTGAAAATCTGGAATCTGAGGGTGCAAAAAAATCTAAATATTGAGAAAATCACCTTTAAAGTTGTCCAAATGAAGTTCTTAGCAATGCATATTACTAATCAAAAATTAAGTTTTGATATATTTACAGTAGGAAATTTACAAAATATCTTCATGGTACATGATCTTTACTTAATATCCTAATGATTTTTGGCATAAAAGAAAAATCAATAATTTTGACCCATACAATGTATTGTTGGCCATTGCTACAAATATACCCCAGCGACTTAAGACTGCTTTTGTGGTCCAGGGTCACATATGTAATGCAATGATTTGCAATGGCTGATTGAGTGCATTTCAGTGATGTAGTGGTGCCCTCGGTGACGTGTTTAGCCCACTTCACACTGCGCCACGCCATCTGCTCAGGTACCACTGAATCCCATCCTTACACTCTCCTTCCTACTGCTCCAACTCTCTCGATGTGGAAAAACACGTCTATTTTCATCCATCCTCCTGCTGCTTCAGCCGAGAGAGAGAGACAGCAGCAGAACCTTCAAACAACCGTTTTCAATAGAGAAAACGCACTGAGGATTATTGCATTAGCCTGGCATATGCCACGGACTGGCACTCAAACTGGCACCAATCGACCGCCACTCAATCTGACCGCATGAATACAGACAACGCTTCGCTGTCGGTCACTAGAGCTTATGCTGGTACAATCTCCATTTATCGCCACTCTTTTCCTCACAAAGACCGAATATTTAAACTAGGACTTGGCAAAATGTTGAATATTCTTGATATTTATGACTAGTTAATTAAGTTGGCTTGAGAAAGCCAACTTACTGAAATCCGTCTTAAACTTATTATTATTCTTTTTCTGAGACTAAAATTTCTGACTGCTACTCCTCCTAGAGCTTTAACTCTACAGACTCCAAACTCAGCCCAGCTCTTCATACTGATCTGACCGAGTGTGCTATATCTTTTCTAACTGATCGGACTTATGGTTTTCATAAAAATGAAGATTAAAAATCATAAAAATCCCATAGACTTGCACTGAAAAGTCTCTGCTTATCTGAACATTCCGTTAAACTCCAACTGTCGAAATTCAAATCTAAACACACTGAAGCCCATTAGACTCAATCAGACTCTCAAGCCAACTTAAAGTTTGTCTAGACAAACTTTTTTATCTAGTTCTATATTACACTACAATCGTAAGCATGAAAGCATTAATACAAGGACGTTTTAATAGTGCCTCAAACAATATTAGTTGATTAAAAACCATACATAATATATATAAAATATATATTTTGCATGATATAAAATCTAAAATTACATATATATTAGGGCTGGGTAAAAAATATCGATTCCTCGATATTAATCGATTCTCATTTTTACGGAACGATATCGATTCTTAAATCCCAAGAATCGATTAGTCTAGCCTGTTTTCAGTTAATGGACGGAACATTGAAGGGCACCTCCCATCCAATATATCGCAATAAGCATTGTGCTTTGGTACTTTTAATATGAAACAATGTCTCAGATTTCAAATTCTGTCCATTGTATTGCAGTATTCAAACAATAAATGTCGTTTTGGCGCTGTTTAATGTTGAGTGACAGATCGGCAGCGCGTAGCACACGTGAACTGATCATCTCCTCCACATTAATACCAGCTTCAGCACAAAATAAACATGTGTATATTTTACATAGGAGACTTACCAAGACGGAGCCTTTTGACAAAATTTATGTGTGAATTTGTCCATTTAAACAATACTTCAATTGCTTAATATTTGCACGCGTTCTGAGGCGCGGGTTTGCACGCTTCACACAAATCTTCTCACTGCGCGCGCGAGCTCGCGTCCTCTGGCTCTTAAATGTTTAAACTGGCAAAGCTTAAATGAGTTTAGCTTAACACAGATATCAAAGTGTGATGTTCAGGTATCACTTGTGCACGA
>NW_015538073.1:8263-9172 GCF_001515605.1 Sinocyclocheilus anshuiensis
TGCTGCTCATATTCCAGCATACGGCATTCGCATTGAACAAGAGTGAATGGTTTGTCCACATTTTTTTTTTCATCGCTGCTGTTGTAATGTATTGGAAAGCCAGAATGTGCATCCATCAACAGAAACAAACATTAGCCGAACCCTGTTTGTTTTACGGTTATTTATAGCAAACCATATTACAGATGCGTTGTCAGATTTAAGCTGAAGGGAAATGAAAGATTTCATGGCCATGAATTAAGAATTTGTTCGATTTATTAATTTGTTCCCTCATTTTAGTTCAATCATGGGTTATTTAAGGGACAAAATTAATGAAACATGGACAGTGGCCACAAATTAATAAGTCGTAAGAACGAATTAACAAGTTGTAGGAATGAATCCTTCCCCCGCAGCCCTGCAACCTTCACCTAATTGTTTCAAATATGAAACAGTTATCTGGGGAAATGACTGTTATTACATTTCTACTGCATTCCATGTTGAAGAACTTTGTGTTGTTTCTATTTTAATGTACTTTTAAAGTTTAAATCACATTAAAAGCTTCATTTGTACATTATGAATGAATGATGATGCATTTATATACCGTCACTCACAGCCGCTCGCACGTGTTTTGCGCATGAGCCACACGCAGCCCAAAATTAAACGACTTAATCGACCATCGATAGCTTTAATCGATTGCATCTCTTATCGACAATTAATCGATCATCGATTAATCGTTGACATCCCTAATGTGTAGCGTAGCTTCATAATATTAAGGTTGAACCACTGATGTCACATGGACTATTTTAATGATTCCCTTACTAACTTTCTTGGCCTGAAACGTGTCAGTTGTGTTGCTGTCTATGCAGGGTCAAAAAGCTCTAAGCTTTCATCAAAAATATCTTGTGTTCCGAAGATGAACGAAGGTCTTACCGG
>NW_015538073.1:9182-9429 GCF_001515605.1 Sinocyclocheilus anshuiensis
ACAACTGCTGCTTCTGTCACTTTTTCTCTTGACAAGAAGTGCATTTATTCAGTCGCAGAACGACTGAGAACGAAAGACGTTTCAGACGCACGCTCCTCTTCACTTCGGTGCCAGGCGCGAGTCAAACGAGCGCTGAAACGGTACTGTGCTCGAAGCGCGTGCTCTTCAATTACACGCACAAAGGCGCCGGCGCGCTGTAGCCTGTATCCTTTCATATCAAAGCGCGAAATAAACTACGTGCATGCAA
>NW_015538073.1:9664-10143 GCF_001515605.1 Sinocyclocheilus anshuiensis
TGAGTCACATTTAAGAACATGTCTCTGAAATGGTTTTCAAAACTGTCCTGGAGCAGCCCAGCACTGTCTCACTCATCCAACACCCGATTTTACTCGTCAGCTCGTGTTTATTTTAGCACTTCAGTCAGTGAATACGCAGCCTGCAAAACACTAAACTAAATATCAAAGAATACAGTTAAACAAGAAAGTAGCCTAAATAAGAAAGTTAAATACATCCTGTCTACAGGACGCGGCGTGACAAAATACTATAAAACTCATTATAATCAGTGATGCTACACTGGATGCGGCACGACACGACATGACAAATCCCTGACAGTTAACTGCCTCGTCCTGTTTAAGAGGTACTGACACAAAGTTCAAATGTCCTGTGTAGACAGACTCAACCTGTTGCGACACAGCGTTGCACGGGCTGCCAAGGCAGGAAGGCATCAAGGCACGTCCGAATCCAAATTATTCTTTACTTCCTGTCTCCGGAGGGA
>NW_015538073.1:12324-30326 GCF_001515605.1 Sinocyclocheilus anshuiensis
GACAAAATACTATAAAACTCATTATAATCAGTGATGCTACACTGGATGCGGCACGACACGACATGACAAATCCCCGACAGTAAACTGCCTCATTCTATTTTTGAGGTACTGACACAGAGTTCAAATGTCCTGTGTAGACACTAGACAGACTCAACCTGTTGCGACGCTGTGGTGTCGCGTCCGGTGTAGACACGGTTCACTGTTCCGCTACTGTTATTACTGTTATTACACTTGTATACAAATGAAAACCGCCGGTGGCAGTAGACAAACGAGCACAATAAGACCAGCAACAGGGTCATAGTGACGTTTAAAGTGAAAACGTCCGTGTTTCAGGCCAGGATTCACTGTTATACACACACACACACACACACACACACACACACACACACACACACACACACACACACACACACACAGATGCTCAACGGCTGCTACTGTATAATATATTATTAACACACTATCCACCGATTTCACATGAGAGGAAAGCAGTGAACCTGATGACTTTGAAGCCAATTACACACTTAGCTGCTCTCTATTGATTTTTCCCTTCCTCTGCCTCAATCTCTCCTCTAGCAAACACACACACAATTATACAGCTTTTTCCCACGGTTGCTCATTAGCATGCAAAGGAGACATCAGCTATCAAGTACACAGACAACACAGATAAACAGACTCCCAAACGACTGGGACGCTCACAAACTACGATCACTCTTATATGAGCTCATCAGGAAAAAGACATGAATCATCAGTGTAAAACCTTTCATGACTAAACAATAAAACACCAGTAAATGTAGAATATGCACTTAATGGAAGTGGTTAAATTGGCATGAAACACACATTGACATGCATGTTAAATTCATGTGTATTTATGAATGAAGCATACATTTAAGCTTGAACACGCCTGCAACAGAAGCATACAAACAACTAAAAACAAAAAAAGGACTACATAATTTATGTAGTGCTCAAATTGGGCAGCATGGTTAATCGAAATAAAATCTAAATCATAATACAGCTTAGTGCAATTATCAAATTGTAGAGGCGTAAATTTTATATAATATACATATGCACTGCTTCTTTTAGACAAGCACAGCACTGTGTTCATTTACACGCAAGCAGCTCACTGGCATTGTAATTTTAGTTTTACTATAAAATAAAAATTTTATTTTTAAGTAATATCTTACTTTATTTAATATTTGTTTAATATTTTATTTGTAAAATTATTAAATAATAATTATTATTATTTTATTTCATTTTAATTATATCAGTATTATGTTTGTTAATATAATAATGCTATTATTATTATTATTATATTAATGTTTTAAGTAATATTTTGTTTCATATTTAATTTTAAAAAATACTAATTATTTTTATAATATGAATAATTATATAATACATTTTTCTATCATTATTATCATTATATTAATGTTTTAAGTTATATTTATTTTCATAATTATTAAAAAAAAATACAAATTATTTTTATATTAATAATTATATAATACATCTTTATATTATTATTATTATTATTAGATTTTAGTTTATTGTTGTTGTTGTTATTATTGTAACCCTACAAACATGCACAGCAACATAAACACAATTTTTTATCAGAAACATCAACTCAATTTTTCTGAAACTGTGCAGCCCTAATATAGATTTAATTTAACACACAGAACTATTTGTCGCTCTGCCGCAGATGTGACGGTTTAGAGCCAATGAGGATGCGATGTGTCACATAAGCAGATGGCCGGTGAATGACGGCGGGTTCACAGTAAGCGTGAAGATGGCGTGACTAAACCTGAAGAACCTCAACCACACCTGCTACACACCAGCAACGATGCAGAACCAGCCAGATCAACAGCACAACACACACCCACAGAGGACCTGAAAGAGAGCAGCTCCACCTCTAACACACATGCAGATCCTACAATACGAGTTTACTAAACGCTTCTCATCTACAAGATCAATCCAGTATCACATCGGAGTCTCCTGCACAACTTTACAGCACTAATTCACTTTTTTGAAGATGTATAGCTGTTTAATAGAATTCAAGATCTGATTTTTACACAACATCTTTTCCAGTGAATCACTCGTTCAGCAGATCGGTTATTTATCATAACGAATGCTATAAATGGACTAGATTGTGCAAATGTGACTCCAGACTGGCACGATGTTCAGACTATTGAGCTAATTGAGAATGCACTAATTTCTGTCACAGCTCGATAACAAAAGGCTAAATATTTATTTTCGGGGGAACATGTTGACTCAGCGCTCGGGCATCTTGCGTGTCGTTGTCAGAAGCTGCGTGAGTCATGAGCAATATGTCGAGTTCTTCATGATCCGTCAGCTGTTAAGTTAATATTCATGAGGACAGAGACACACGGGTTTGACTCATTTACTGCACGGATCGTGGAGGAGATTCTGCAGGATTCGGATTTAAATGAGTTTAGAGAAGTGCAAACATGGCGAAATATGAAATCAGTAAACGTGTGGATGCGTCATGATGGTTGGCTAAATTGACTAGTTGTCAGGTGAACTTGAGTCAGCTTAACTAGACAGGTCTATTTTGAGATAAGTGTGCAATTTATTACAGATCACAAAACTGACTAGCTGCTCAGGCAAATTACCAACTACTCAATAAATGTATGCAAATAATTTAATAATAATACTTAGTTTGTTTGTGTTTAATGCCATATCTCATAGCAAGAAAATTTGTGGCTGAATTATATCACGTTTTTACCATTTATTTTTACTAAAAACTCTAAAACTGTATTAAACTTAACTCTTAAAAATCTCTTCAAAAGAGTTATAATAATACTTAGTGCTAGAGAAGCACAATTTGGGGGGAAAATGTATTAAAAAATGCAAATAAATAAAAAATGAATTGCAATTTTTCTGATAAAAATTGTGATTGTGATTTAAAATGCAATTTTAAAAAAGTTCCAGATTTGTGAAACTTTTAACTTTACTTAATACAACTGAAATTACAATAAAATAAAAAAAAAATTATTATTAAACAAAATAATACTATCATATTTTACTTTAAAATAAGAATATTTAGGGAAGATAATACAATACGTTTATTTTACAGTTAAAATTACAAAAACAATAATAAAAATATTAAACGATAATACTATTGTGATTTTACTGTAAAATAAAAAAGTATTTAAGAAAATATTATAATAATTTTTTTATTTTAAAAATATATATTATTGTGATATTTCACTGTAAAATAAGCATTTAGGAAAAATATTACAATGTTTTTTACAGTACAGCTGAAAAATTAACTGCTCTGCTCACATGCTCTGATAATAATAGCTTTGTAGGATTATACATTATTTGTATAATTAGTTTAAAAACAGTTATATCTGATTCTGTTGAATGGAACTCAAAAATAATATATTGATATTTAATATTAATATAAATTCTGTCCAATTTTATTGTGTTACTTTCAGTAAAAGTGTGGTTATTATTAAGTGTGGTTTTATTGGCTTGTGTTTTTTAAATTTAGTATCATTAAAATTATTGAGTTAAATTAAAAAGTCTTACAAAATGACTTTATATTATTTAATAAATAATCATCACAAAGCAGTCGCTAATAGCCACTGAAAACACCAAATCATGAGCTGCATGCGTGTAAATTAACACAGTGCCCTATGAAACATGCTCTGCATATATTTAATTAAATCTTAGCCTTTGTGAATTGATAATCATGGTTTAATTTTGATCGCACAGCCTGATTTAATGCTTCAGGTTTTCACATCACTAAGCAATCACCACTAATTATTATAACCTGCACAATATTCATGTATTACGTAATATATATTCATGTAATGCATGTAATCCGAAGCCGTGTGACTCTCCAAAACCGGAAAAATGTCTCCAAACAGGTGTTTAAGTAACAATTAACACAGCCAAGCCATCAAACGTGTGATTAGTTTCTAAATAACTGCTTCAGTACATGCTGAAAAATGAAAAGCGAACTATCAAATGAGCGTTACAGGATGAGGAGGGAAAATGTGGTGAAATAAGAGTGTGTTATTTATAGACGCAGATACTTTATTCAGGAGAGCAGCATTGTGCCGTCTCCATTTCTCTGGCTTTATTCGCATCTCTGCTGAGGATTCACTCGCTATTTGTTTCTCTCTCGCTGACACTCTGTTCTAGCACACGGCGTCCAAAAATAACCCGTGTGTTTGCGTGAGGCTCAGGTGGAGACGCACACGCATCGCTCTCTGTGTGGGGGAGGGCCCAGCGACAAACAACATTCACTATAAACGCACACTGACACACTGCCGATTTACAATTAAGCAACATCGTAAATATCGGAAAGATTTCTGTAGGTAGTTGTTAAATGGCCAAAACAAGCGTGCAATGTTTTTGATGCTACAATTCAATAATACCATAATAATAATTTTATTTTATTTCTTTTTTAATTAATATCTTTTATTTGGTTTAACATTTTAGTAAAAATGACTATTTATTATAAATAATGATTATTATTAGGAGTATTAGTAGTAGTAGTAGTAGTAGTAGTATGATTATTAATATAACAATTATTAATATTTTTGTTATTATTTTTATTAATATTGCTAATTTGGTTTCATATTGTATACAAAAAAAAAATATTTATATAACTAACAATAATAATAAAATTATATTATATAACATTATATATTATATTATTATTACTACATGTAATATTTTTTAATATTTAGTAAAATAAATTATTTTTATAATATTAATAATTATATAATAATATATGTATAGTATTATTATTATTATTATTAGCATTATACTTTTTCATAAATATAATTTTTTGGCCAAATTGTGTAACCCTAATATAGAATTAATTTAACTTATAGAATTTATTTAGAAATTTGTGACTTCTAATGTGCTGCACCAGTTATTGTGGTCATTTCATCTGTGCATTTTTTTTTTTTTTTACAAAAAAAGTTGACTTTGTAATCTTTAATCAGAATGTCTCGGCTTGCTCTTCCTGAGAAACGCTCGCTTGACGTCAATGACGCATGTCAGTCAGCGCTGAACTAAAGCCAAACATATTCATATCTCCTATATCAACCTTATTTCTCAACCCAGAAACAAGCTCTTTTCGGTGATACCCGTTTTATACAGTACAACAAACAAGACACAATATTATCTGTTTTTCTGTTTTACCAACAAAAATAGTTCCAAAAAACGGAGCACAGTATTTGCACGTCTCAGAGCAAAACTCCGTGTTTCATTCCTGAACAAATCTGTTTTTGAACTAATCATTTGAGTCTATAATTCAATGTTCCATTCATAAAGACAGTCACTTGCTTTGTTTCTAAATTAATCAGCCATTTTGAATGAATCGTTTAAATGAATGATTCAATAAATAACTCATTAAGACAGGGACTTGCTGCCACCTACTGGCAGTTTTAGTGTCATATTTATTCATCCATGACCGCCCTAAACCAGCCTAAGTTCCATCACAAAAACACACTCAGTAAAATGTCATTTAATTAGTTATCGAAAAAAAATCCCAAAATATATTAAGGTATCATTTTTTGTCAAAATTGCACTCCCCCATCTCCAAGACACTGGATCATGAGCTGCACACGTGTAAATAAACAACGCCGCGCGTCACTATGAAACAATACTATTTCTTTAATTCTATCACAGCCTTTGTGGTTTGATCGTCGCACTAAGCCATATTGCAATTTTGGTTTCAATTTGCTTAATCGTGCCAAAATAATTCTTCTTCTCGTCACCTTTCAGAGCAAATGCATGAAAATCAAGCTACATAACGAATATTGTCAAAGAGCTAAAAACAATTAAAGATTTTATTTTCAATTTTAAGATATTAAATCTGAACTCCTTTATAATAGTAGTAATAATCCTAAAAAATATTAAACAAAATAATAAAATACTATTGTAATATATTTTACTGTGAAATAAAAAAGTATTTATGAAAACAGCTATAATTTTATTTTACAGCACAACTGGAAAAATAAAAATACTATTAGGCCTATTTATTTTTTGTTGACCACATGTTTGGGAAGATGCAGCATTTACTGTGAAGAAACTAAACATTATTTACCACATTATTACCTGTTTGGACGAGAATCAGATTTCAGCGTTTGCCTGAGGCTCTGGATTACAGGTAATAATGTTGTAAATTATATTCAGTTTCTTGCACAGACTGATCGTTTTGCTTCATAAGACCTCAATATATCATTAGGAGCCGCGGGTATTCATTTTGTGTTCCTTGATATATGTTTTATGCTTCATTCTTAAAACCAGTAGCCATTGACTTGCATTGTATGAATCACCAAGGAGCACAGTTTCAGCTAGGGCTGGGCAAAAAAATAGATTTTTCGATATATCGTTTTTTAAAATGTGGTCGATTCAATATCGATTCTCGAAGGCCACGAATCAATTTTTTTCAATATTTATTTCCACAAACATTGAACATAAGAGTTACGTTAATCTTATTACTAGTCTAATCCACTAGATGTCACCCCCTTATTTGCCTTGCGCGATGTTACAACGGAGAGTCCGTCATTCATTCATTGCTTAAAATGGCGGATTCAGGTGCGTTCCCGACGTCAACACCACCGGCTTCACATAAAAAGTCAGAGGTATGGAAGCATTTTAGATTTCGCAAGCACGATGACAAAGATACTGTGGACAAGAACAAAGCTATATGCCAAACAGTTGATGGGCCCTATTGACTTGACTTCCATAGTATGGAGAAAAATATATGGAAGTCAATGGGGACCAAAACAGTTTGGTTATCCATATTCTTCAAAATATCTTCTTTTGTGTTCAACAGAAGAAAAGAAATTCATACATGCATAAATGATGACAGAATTTTTATTTTTGGGTGAACTATCACCCAAAAGCCAGTATTAGTTTTCCTACACCGTTCATAGGCTTGCAGCCTCCATGTTACAGCTAATGCTGTGAGATTTTATGTTTGTTTTGTCTTAAACATAAAATAACCTGATCCTGTTTGATCAAGGCATGCGACTGTTCTGACTTGTCCAATTTTCAGCATCAGTTTTTCATCTTGCATCAAAATTCTGTCTATTCATTGTATGCATTTGAAATATAGAGCTGGGTTTTGTTTTATTGTACCCAAGTGTACCTAAAATAAAAAGTGTTTAATATACAGGTTTGTGGCTCTTAATTTCCTATTAATTAACCATTTGTAATCTTATGTTCACTGTTCATTTTTTATAAATATAGGATTTGTATTAAATCTATATTCATTCATATAGTCAAATCGAATCGAGAATTTAAATAAAAAATCGAATCGAAATCGAATAGAAAAATGAAATCGAATCGAATTGAGAGCTTGAAAATCGAAATCGAATCGAATTGGAACATCTGAATCGATACCCAGCCCTAGTTTCAGCTAAAAACTTATTTACTGTTCTACTAAAGAAAAAAAGTCACCTACAAAGCCTGAGGGTGAGTAAATTAACAGCAAATGCAATGTTTTTGATGCTACAATTCAATAATACCATAATAATAATAATTATTATATTTTATTTATTTTACAACATTTTAGTAAAAATAACTACTATTTATTATAAATAACGATTACTAGGAGTATTAGTAGTAGTAGTAATAATATGTAGTAATAGTAGTAATATTATTTCTATTAATATCTTGGTTATGATGGCACCTTTCTCATCCTCATCCAAGATCAACCTCATCAACTTCCAGAGCAAATGCATAAAAATCAAGCTACATACAGTGCAATAGCTAAAGCATCTAGATACTAAATAACTCCTTTCTGAAGAAAGCCCCCATGCCATTCCTCCTCCTGATGTCCTGCGTGTTCTGGTCTCCTCCGCTCTGACATGAATGACGCCTCTCTCCTCTAGCGATCCACCCCCGGCGCGAGGGACGAGGACGCGGTGGAAGGGAATTCCTCATTACCTCAGCAAACACTGTCTCTCTCTATCGACCTGCACGCGAGTGGGCTGGCGATAGCATGCACACACACACCCACAAGCGACTGACCCATGCAAAGCCTGTCGCTCCAACACCTAACACGATGCACAACATGCATGTGAAGTATTGCATGAAATGCATCCTGGTATCACTCAAGCAAATCGATTGCATAACATTCACAAACCAGTTCTGCTCATTCACCTCTAGCGGCTCCATCTGACGTCAGAGAATGATGTCAAAACCCAGAAAGCTGCGGCTGTGTGTCACTTCTGAATGCAGACACATAAACGCATACTAATGCATTTTTAATCAGCCTTACACAAACTTCAGCGCATCTCTTCTAAACTCTCCGACCCATTTTCTCCAGTCTCGTTCAGAGTCACACAGCTTCTGACTACACATCCCATAATGCACCTGAGGGTTTAGTCATAAGTACAATGGTTTCAGAGTGTGATTTTAAGATCGCTGTGAGAGCGCGATAAATGCAAGATGCAATAGACTCAGAACAGTTTCCACATGCATGCACACGCACGCTCGTGCACCACACACAAGGCTTACTGTATCCGCTGGTTTATCGCTGATCTCCACGCATCATTAGCTGCTTGCGGCTCTGAGAGAGCGCCGAGCGCATTTCAGTCCACACTAACAGATAACAGACAGATCTCCACCTCTCCGCTTAGTTTCCTCCCTCGCTTCGTTTCTGACGCCCCCCTGCTTTTTCTGAATGAAGCACAGCCGCTCTCTCTCTCTCTCTCTCTCTCTCTCTCTCTCTCTGCGCATGCGCTCATTTACTCATCCTCTCTCCTTCACTCCATCGCTCTGAGACTGAGCGTAACTGCATTGATGAGAAACTCAATGCTAATGAAAACGCCATGCTAAAGACAAATGCACACAAACAGACGGGACTCTACCAGATTATAAGTTAAAATAATATAATAGCATAAGAGAAAGTGTGTTTTGGGTGCAAAACTACTTCCTGTTGTGTTAAAAAAATAATCTGTAAAAGCACAAATATTCCATGTATCTCCAAATTAATACGAGCTCATAAAAAATGCATGGACAAAAAATTATAATATTTGAAATTAGTATTTTAGAATCTGTGTGAGTAATTAATTTTAATTGGATTTAAATTTTTTCTGTTTTTATTTAAATTTGCTCAAATGTTACGTTTTTGTATGTTGGTCATTTTTATTAGTTTTAGTTTGGTTTTTTCATAAAATATGCCTTCATAGTTTTTTTTTTTTTTTGTAGTTTTTTTATTCCCGTTTTAATTTTAAATGAACATTTTAATTTTAATTTTTTTTTTCAATGAAAATGAGATATGTTTCCCTAGGAAGAAGCTGAATTAATAATAAGTTTAATATTTTATTTCAGTTAACATTTATTTTATTTCAAATAACAAAAAAATGTTTTTTATGGTTATAGTTTTTGTTTTAATCAACTATAATAACCCTGTTTGCAGCTGATATTTAAAGTGTGACACTGTATGAAATTTAAAGTGTTCATCTATTGACTCATTGTTTCCAACTGGTATTGCTAATTCCACACAAATCTGTAAACTTTATCTTATATTATGATAAAAATCTCTGGAGGCGTCACACTGCAGAACTGAATAAATGAACATTAACAAAATATGACAAACTGTACTAACAGTAGGATGCAAAAGTCTTCTAAGGATCCCCATGAGAAGGTCCATTTAGAGTAACTAAAAACAAATACAGAATAGATATTTTTGGTTTATGGACAAAATCTTTCTTTGGTGTTTAGACAATTTATGAAATACAAATGAAAAATTTTTTTTTTTTTAATTATATGGCAATCACAGTAATAGTACACTTGTCAGCAGCCGACATACACACAATTACAGGTTTACTGAGAATATATTTCTCTCTCTCTCTCTCTCTCTCTCTCTCTCTCTCTCTGCGCATGCGCTCATTTACTCATCCTCTCTCCTTCACTCCATCGCTCTGAGACTGAGCGTAACTGCATTGATGAGAAACTCAATGCTAATGAAAACGCCATGCTAAAGACAAATGCACACAAACAGACGGGACTCTACCAGATTATAAGTTAAAATAATATAATAGCATAAGAGAAAGTGTGTTTTGGGTGCAAAACTACTTCCTGTTGTGTTAAAAAAATAATCTGTAAAAGCACAAATATTCCATGTATCTCCAAATTAATACGAGCTCATAAAAAATGCATGGACAAAAAATTATAATATTTGAAATTAGTATTTTAGAATCTGTGTGAGTAATTAATTTTAATTGGATTTAAATTTTTTCTGTTTTTATTTAAATTTGCTCAAATGTTACGTTTTTGTATGTTGGTCATTTTTATTAGTTTTAGTTTGGTTTTTTCATAAAATATGCCTTCATAGTTTTTTTTTTTTTTTTTAGTTTTTTTTTTCCCGTTTTAATGTTGTGTTAAAAAAATAATCTGTAAAAGCACAAATATTCCATGTATCTCCAAATTAATACGAGCTCATAAAAAATGCATGGACAAAAAATTATAATATTTGAAATTAGTATTTTAGAATCTGTGTGAGTAATTAATTTTAATTGGATTTAAATTTTTTCTGTTTTTATTTAAATTTGCTCAAATGTTACGTTTTTGTATGTTGGTCATTTTTATTAGTTTTAGTTTGGTTTTTTCATAAAATATGCCTTCATAGTTTTTTTTTTTTTTTGTAGTTTTTTTATTCCCGTTTTAATTTTAAATGAACATTTTAATTTTAATTTTTTTTTTCAATGAAAATGAGATATGTTTCCCTAGGAAGAAGCTGAATTAATAATAAGTTTAATATTTTATTTCAGTTAACATTTATTTTATTTCAAATAACAAAAAAATGTTTTTTATGGTTATAGTTTTTGTTTTAATCAACTATAATAACCCTGTTTGCAGCTGATATTTAAAGTGTGACACTGTATGAAATTTAAAGTGTTCATCTATTGACTCATTGTTTCCAACTGGTATTGCTAATTCCACACAAATCTGTAAACTTTATCTTATATTATGATAAAAATCTCTGGAGGCGTCACACTGCAGAACTGAATAAATGAACATTAACAAAATATGACAAACTGTACTAACAGTAGGATGCAAAAGTCTTCTAAGGATCCCCATGAGAAGGTCCATTTAGAGTAACTAAAAACAAATACAGAATAGATATTTTTGGTTTATGGACAAAATCTTTCTTTGGTGTTTAGACAATTTATGAAATACAAATGAAAAATTTTTTTTTTTTTAATTATATGGCAATCACAGTAATAGTACACTTGTCAGCAGCCGACATACACACAATTACAGGTTTACTGAGAATATATTCATCATAAATTAAAACACAAATAAATAAATGTACAAAAATATGCACTAGTTAGACACTCAGTACAGCACATAAACTAAGCCTAAGTACATAAATCAGTGTTTTCATTTTAATTTTAGTTTACATTTTAGTAATCGTGTTGTGTGTTTTTGTCATTTTCACTATATATATATATATTATTTTTTTTTTTCAAATAAATGTCTAAATATATTTTATTAAGTTTTAGTTATTTTAGTACTTGATGAGAAATTATGCTTTGGCAACTAGCTGAAATAAATAAGTTTTTATACTTAGTTAATGCTTATTTTATTTTTAACTTCTGGATGGAACAGAAAGACAATGAACAGGACACGCAGACATCAAGGTAAAGACCTGAACTATTAACATCTGTAAAAGCAATGCTGAAGTCAACTGCAAACCTACTGATATTAAAGAAAAAGCACTCCTGTCTTCATTTGCCAATGAGCCCAACACCTTCTGACAGTGTGTTTGGTCACCACCGGACATCCATGTGAAATCTGTGCAGCAAAGCAGAAGCAGCCAGGAAGGACTGTGACAGTAGGTCAGAGAATCATGGTCAGCGTAGCTCTTTATCACGGATCAATAGAAACTGGAGATGCGTGTTTGTGCTGTCGGTCTCTGTTGCTTTTACTGTCCATCTCCAGCAACAGGACAGACACTCGCCTCATCCCGTCATCATTTACTCATCCTCACGTCAACCAAGGATTTTCTGCACAGCGTTTTCTGTACAAAAGTTTACCACGACCACATCTGTCAAACCTTGTCTGAAATACACACTAAAAAAAATGTAAACTCAGAAACTGCTAGTAAATTTCACAAATAATTTAAAATGAAATAGCAAGTAACACTGAACCAAGCATGAAATTTCAAGTGGAAAGACTTAAATAGTATTTTCTTGCAAAACACATTCCAATAATCCTTATTTCTGACTTTATGGTGTTTTCCTGTGTTTCTTTGCCTTGTTTTGGAGACTGGCAGACTATAAACAGTTGCTGGATGGAAGAGAGCAGCATGATCATCTTCTAAACTTCAACTTTTGAGCTCCACTAAATAAAATAACGGGTTCAGAATAACGTGAGGATTGACTATTGCTTAAAATTTTGGACTAAAAAAATGAATTTTCAGTTTTAGCCAAATTGGTTTTGAAGGACTAAAATAGTGGATTGAAGCAGTGATGTTTAATTAACGATTCTCCAGTGATGCATTTTGACTGTGTCAGCATCTATTTTGTGCACACGATGTAGATAACGAGTAAACAGAAATCTCTGAAATATTGAGATGTGATTTGTTGCTGAAGACCTTCACTATGACTGCTTTATAGAGAACACGGCACAAACCAACTTAATTACTGCATTTTCTTGAAAATAAGTTGCACTGGGTAAAATTTGCATTGTTGAGAGGACAAAGTTGCATCATTGTATCATTTAACAAGTCACATTTTATTTGTCACATTCAGAAATAAAGTAACATACTGGTTAGTGCTGGGCGGTATGACAAAAATGTATATCATGGTAACTTTCAAAATTATACCGGTTTCACGGTATATGACGGTATTTTTTTTTTCATGCATGACCGGGTGTTAACCATATTTTCTACTGATTGAGAGAGGAAATACTGCAGTGTATTGACTTAGAATGCCCTATTTTACGGTCATGATGATTGAATATTGTAGCAAAATAGCACACTAAATAGTGACTAAACACGACCCCTTTTAATACGTGTTAATCAGGAGTCACTCTCATTTATAATCACGCCATTGTCTGATAAAATCAACATGCATCTACACTAAAGAGCGGCTATGCGGTGGTTTTGGCTATATTACTTTTTTGTCTCATGCAGAAACAAACTAAAAAAACATCAAACAAAAAAATGCATAATATTAACAGACAAACTACGCTCATATTCATAATTCCAAACAATCAGTAATCGACAGGTGCTTGCAAATGCTGTTTTGTACTAATTTTTTGACGAGTCGGCTGAAAGCACTGCTTTTTGCCACTCGCTGCACAGAACAGACGCCGAGAGAGGCAACCTCGCGTTTGCGGGACAGCACTGGCGACATCTTCCAACTGAACCATAGCTAAGGTTTATCCAAAAAAGTCGCTAGGTTTGTCAGTATGAATATTCTATGGAAAAAGCCGCTAAAAGGGTCTGAAAGTTGCTAAATCTAGTGCTAAAGTCGCGCTCGTGTGTGTGAGACGCGGGAGCTGATGGCAGGCGGCGGTGGATATTTGTGGCGGTCAATGTGGATATTGTGGATGAGTTCTTCTGTGTCATCACGTTCTATTAGTTCTACAGCTTCAGTTTCGGAACTTTCACGCTTAGTAACACATACAGCTGTTCCCTCACCACAGTGCAACAGTGAAGAGACCCCTCTGAAACAGTGTCACATTCCAAACGTTGTTTAAACGACATACACCGGTATTTTAAAAATTCATATCATAACAAAAATAAATACCGGAATATCGCCGAGCACTAATGCTGGTATATAACATGAAACATTTACAAACAAGCAACATTTTAGTATTTTAGTTCCTCTCACTCCACAACAAATTCTTCAGTATTCTGAAAAGGAATAACATAACATAAAACAAACTAATTACAGTGGCATTCATTATAAAGAACGTTTGTTATAAATGCCAAGCCTAAACTAATTTATTTACAGTGAAAACGCTTTGTGGGAAATGTGCTATACAAATAAACATGGGCTCATAGCTATCTCAATCAACACAAATACAAATTCACTGGGAAAAAAAATGTAGGATTTACTTTGAAACAATCTTCGCTCATAATTGCTGTTAAACTCGCAAATAATTACAAAGATTCGGCAGGTAATGCATTAAATGAAACATGACATTTTGAAGCAGAAAGACTGAAATAGTATTTTCTTGTAAAAAGCACTCCAACATTCTATACATACTCTAAACAGGGTGTGTGTTTTGCGTGCTTGAAGTTAATTGCATAACGTATATTATGAAGTGAATAAGTTGCAGCATGTTTTACATTACTAAAAAAAAAATAATAGATTTATATTCTGGAAAACATGGTACCCAAACTTTCTTTTTTGGTTTGCGACTAAATATAAACTTTATTTTCGGTGCATGACTCATTTTTGAAAGCATGTAGTTTTGCACACACAGAGAGCCAATGAAACCCGGTGGAGTCCCTGTCTGTCTATCATATCAGCATGTCTCTGTCCCGTCTTCAGGCAGATAACTGACGGTTATCCTCCGTAAGAGCGGCGATCCTCAGCGTCGCCCCCAGTCACTGCCATCCAGCAGCCATTAATAATTCACAAGCAGAAATCCACAAGGAAGCAGAGGGGAGGTGGTCGTGCCGAAAGCACAGAGGGAAAGAGCTGAGGAAACACAAAATGAGGACAGGAACGACAGAACAACAGATGAGTGGGAATTAGAGGAAGAAAGGTGTGAGATGAGGAAGGAGAATCTAACAGCATCATGAGATGAGCGAGCGGGAGGGAGGAGGCGCAGCACATGCTCGCTGCTCCAGCAGGCGGCTATAAATAGCTCTTCAAATCTCCCAAGAAAAATAAACACAGCGCTGCTGCAAACCCAACACAAGATGGACCGAAACCACACACATGCACGCCGTAACACAAGCACAATCGCTCCGACACGGAGGCCGGCGGCGGATCCGGGGCAAACGGCACGTTCAGGTTCACAAATGGCTCCTTATCAATATTACAGCAGCTAAATATGAGCGAACACCCGCCATCTCATATGTGGGAGGACTGCGCCGAACGTGCCCGCAAACGCACCTTCCAAGCGCATTACAGTCCGCAGAACAGATGCATCCTAATGTGTTTGTATTTAAGCGCAACTTTAGAAACACACCTCGAGATCTGGGCTGATTATTAAAATATGAAGCCCGTGAGACGTGTTTCATCAATCAGATGTCAGATGCGTGCGTTTATAACCGTGGACGGGTAATTCATCTATCAAGGCGTGATTATCTGCCAGTATTCAACACGTCCAGATTAAGTCTTTATCTGACGCTAGACTCCAAGCAAATGTGTATTAAATGATAAATGCCAAAGTTCGTGGCGATGCAGCAGAGATGTGCGTTTCAACAGGTAATAACACTGCAATGCCAGCAAACATCTGACGGAAACACTTTTGCCAAAAGTAATTAATTCTCCAGATCATCCCAGACAGAATATGCAGACTTTTCCTAATGTTCTTGGGGAGTAAATCCACAGAACAGATTGAAATGTAGTGAATTGTGTTGATTGCACTTCATTCGTATTGATAGCTGAGAGAAGGGCAGCAAAATTAGGTCAATTATTTGCGCAATTATTTCTGTAGTGTTTTAAATACGGATTCAAAGCAGCTTCACAATAATAAACAGGAAATATTGCAAAATTCATCAATTATGAAACATTCAATTTCAGCCGTAAAGCAGCTTTACAGAAGACAATCGTGTCATTATTCAATTCAATACTGATTCAGTTCAGTTCAATATCAGTGCTGATGTTGCCAAGTTAGTGTTATTCTATTCAAATTTCATTCTCATGTGACAGTGCAGCTGAATTGATATCAATGAATACTAATTGTCTTTTATGTCAATCAGGAATATTAGTGTGATTATGACTATATCGCATGCTGCCTTCATGTGCTCAGAAATGTCCTACTTCTGAAGTTTGTTGCGTTTGAGTGCTTTGTTGTAGGAAACATTAGCAATCATGGAGCACATCAGGTTCATTCTTGCCTAATTCTTGAGAAACCTGTATTAAAACAAGATAGTTAGAGGATATTTATATCCAACAGATTTTGAATAAAGTTATCGTTGCATTTATCCCTATTGGATACATTCACCATGCTATCTAAAAGACAATTTGGTCAAATAAATGCCATTTTCATGGTGTAAAATACATTCAATATGCATCAAATGGTTATTTATATACATATATACACATGACTGTAACAGCAAGAGAAAGCAATAGAGATGTTGTGAGAAAAACGAATTACAGCAAAATCATTTAGATTTCATTTGTAGTTACTGATTGACTTATGAACTAATTTAAACGCTGATTCATAACTGGTTGCAATGTTGAATTGTTGCCACATTTTAAAAAAAGCACAGCTAAACATGAACTTCAATAATAATAATTCTATTAATTCAGTTACAACAACAACGAAGCGTAACAATCAAAAATGTTTTGGTCAAAATAGCAAAGTCCTTAATGAGAACATCAAATTAGCTTACTTCATAATAAAAGTGTAGAACTTTATGAAGTTCTAAAGTGAACCAACAGCTCAGTTCAGAATTTTTGTAAATATAAGTTCATGTGAGTACATAGCAGCACATATATTCAATAAAAATAAACGAAACCAATTTAAAGCACAAGGTTTACAAGAAGAATCTTTTCAATCTTATTCTACATGACATTGCTTAAGTATTTCTAATGGCTGACATTAAGCATCTCATGTCCTTCATCTAACCAATGCAAACCTTTTAAAACACTGATATTCAGGTGATTGTAAATCAGCAGGCCTCAGAGCAGCAGAATTCACCGACGCTCCTCAGCAAACACAAAACGCTGATAATTAAGTGTTTCTGCACTCGTGAATAATTCAGCAAAGATTGATTTTCCCATTTCTGCACTCGTTTACTAAAACAACTACCCCTATCTACTGTATTAGTGACAATAGGAACAGAACATCTTGACCACAACACTTGGACGTCACCTCTCAGGACAATCTGCCTGTTTATATGATAGCGACAATCACAAACACACTCAAGACTCGTCCAGGGATTTTAAACCAACACTAAGCATTTCTCTCTGCCATGCAAAGCCAAACACAAACCTCAACATATTAACCTCAATGGAAAAGACAGATCAGCTGGATATCAGCTCTATTCTGAAAGACAAACGCTACGATCCTTTCACCAAGAACACGGATTGAGAGTGATTGATGGTTGAGGGCTGACTTCTCAGAGAGCTTGATTGAAGCTCAAAGCAGCTTTAAACATTGACACACCTGACGATCTGACGTCATAACTTCTGCCTGAGGCTGCGTTTCTATTACCAAGGTGTGAATCTACAGCTTTTCACGGAGTAAAACCGTGTAAATAAATATCATGAAGTAGGGTCAGTCGCTCAAACAACACTGATCTGACAAGCTTGATTTAAAAAGCGGTTTTAAAGTTTTGTTCTACTGTATTTCAAGGTAAAAAAAAGGGGTGACGGGATCTAAAGCATCACGCTAGGCCTGGGCGATAAAACTGTATCGATATTTATTGACAGTACACCTTCTTCGATATCGAAAATTGTTCGATATAGCGCACGATATAGGCACGTGCTATGAGTGACGCAGACAGCACACACAAACAGGAACACATGCTGGCTGTGCCTGCCTGTGATGAGGAGATTGTGAATAAAAAAATGAATATTAGTCAAATTTAAAATAACCATTTGCATTTGAATGTTAGGAGTGCATCAGGGCGCGTGAGATGCGGTGATGATGATGTAAGTGACGTTGTTGCATTTTAATGTTTTGCTAGTCTTACCCACGAGACGCGCCGCTGCTGCGTTATTCATTCAAAATGAATGCAATTTACGAAATTATATTCGATTTTTATTAGTTAATTTAGACGTAATGCACGTTTTTATAGAATTACTTCTTTGCGTTGACAATTTAAATGTGCTGCATTATTTTGCTCATTGCGCCCTCCTGTGGCCTCGGGAGAC
>NW_015538073.1:30491-33649 GCF_001515605.1 Sinocyclocheilus anshuiensis
ATTTAATCTGCATATAAAACATTAGAAATTAGATATTGGTTTAATTTTTATTGTGTTTGATTGTTAAAACAAAAAAATATTTGTTGTTTGTCTCAATAAATTGTGTTAATTATAAATACAGTGGTTAAATTGAAAAAATTAATTCTATTGCTTTTTGTTTTAAAAAAGGTTATGAAAAAAATGTCGATAATTATCGATACCGAACGATATGAAACATTATATCGTTGATACATTTTTTAGCTATATCGCCCAGCCCTACATCACGCACACTCAAGATTTCTCAAGAAATCCATCATGAACGTCTCTAACCTACACTAAATATTTTTTTCTTCCATGCAAAGCCAAAAACAAAACTCTACATACAGACATCATGCAAAATGCTACTTGTTGGACAGGAATTTTCTCGCCACCCTGCTTACACTCTTAAAAATAAAGGCTCTTTATTGGCATTGATGGTTCGTGAAAAACCTTTAACATCCACAGAACCTTTCCATTGCACAGAAGGTTTTTTTATAGTGGAAAAAGGTTCTTCAGATTTATTAAAATGTTGTTCAAACAAGATAAATAATGACAAAAGGTCTTTCAGGAGCCACAAATTGTTCTTCTAATGCGCTGCTGTGAAAACACCCTTTCGGCTACTTTATTTTTAAGTGTGTAGGACAAGCAGTTTGGAAAATGGATGAATGGATTTACTTCTGAAAATAATATCAACTACAAGACTGAAGATCGCTGCATTGTGCACAATTACAGACTCCTGAAGCGTGCACTTAGTGAAATACAATGTTTGAAGACATCGCACAGAAAATCTGAGCATCTCGTTACTCAAAACATCCTTTTGTTAGCTTCAGTACGTATATTGTGCATAACTCATATGAGCAATCGTACTCCTACTCCCATTCTGAATACATTTCATCAAGCAAAAACAAATCAACCGAGCTCTAAACATCTAGTAGACTACACTTCTAAATGATGCATGACGTAAAGCTGAGGATCATCTCACCTTCTAATAAATAAGTTTGTATGACTTCGAATTACTGGAAAATAATTCATACAAATAATGTTTATACTGAGCAACATTAAAGGGATAGTTCACCCAAAAATGTAAATTCTGTCATCATTTACTCACCCTCATGTTGTTCCAAACCTGTTTGACTTTCTTTCTTCTGTTGAACACGAACAAAGATATTCTGAGCAATGTTGGTAACCAAACAATTGACGGTAGCCATTGACTTCCATAGCATGGAAACAGATCCTATGGAAGTCAATGGCTACCGGCAACTGTTCAGTTACCAACATTCTTCCAAATATCTTCTTTTGTGTTCAGCAGAAGAAATAAATGAATACATATTCGGAACAACATGAGGGTGAGTAAATGGTTTCATTCTTGAGTGAACTATCCGTTTAATCTGGTGAGTTATACTAGAAATGATCTACAAATATGCACTGACTATCAACTTCAAGTTTTTTTATACGTAGTAATCTCAATTTTGATATTTCAGAGTCAAGCACTGATTGTGTTTGCTCACATTATGCATGTATGTTTATGAATGACATTTACCACATGTACCATGGTACTGAAATGGAAAAGTGTTACCATCTTGGTTACGTCCAAAACAAAACATGGTATTATCTCAGTACTTTTTGTGAAATATGATAAACGCACTTGCTATCTAGGTAAAACTCAACTTAACTTAGTGAGCGTTTAATATGTGTAAACAGAGATTTGCATGACACCTTGACATGTTAGCCCAAAAGAAGTATTAAGTCCCGTTCACACCAGGAACGATAACGTTCTGTTTATTTACAAATGAGCTCTTTAACGTTAGGTGATTCTGATTGGCTGTCAATGTTTTTAGTTCATTAGTTGAAAAAAAAACGTTCTAAAAGGGATTCCAACCATATCGTTCCTCTGTGCTATAAACACTACAGTTGTGAAGTGAGATTAGAACGATTATTAAAACTTTATTGTTGTAGTTATCGCTTTACTTAGTGTTCTTGGTGTGAACGGCGATTTAAACGGAAGAACTCTCTTAGTCTATAAGGGTTTTAATAATAAGCGCGCCACACGACGCGACGCGTCTAGAACGCCGCCGTTCAAATCAACGTCTAGTGATTAGAACGGAACCGTTCTGCTTCTCACGAGTCAGTGTAGTTACGTTTTAAGTGAAGAATTACTCATTACCCTTTCACTGACTACTTTTGTGAGCTTTACTAGCGATACACAGAGACACACACATCGATACATGTTCCATTTAAAGCGTTCAAACGCCAGTCACTTACCCGTTAATCCCTCGCGTAAATTCAATACGACGAAACAGCACTGGTCCTCGCTGTAGGTCGGCGTTGTGGCGTTTTTGTCCCGTTTGGAGTGGATATTTACCTCACACTATGGCTTAATTAATTAGCCTGTGGCGGCTAAGCGAACGCGAGCTAAGTCAAAATGACAATCGGCCGCCTCACGAACTCGTGAGCGCATTACTACCGCTCAGGGTGGGTTAGGCGAACATGTTTAAAGTGATAACCCACCGAGCCCCCCGGTAACCGAGTAACGACAGCCCGCTGCCGCTTAACGCCGTTTAATCGCCTCCAAGCACGAGCTCGCGGCAGCTCTCTGGCAACAGCGCGCAGCGATCAAACAGAACTTGAGTGGGCGGGGCCGTGACGTCAGAGGTGAACCTCACAAAAAGACCCCAGCAAAACACGACAAGCGGCATCTGAGAACAACGCGCGTCCTGATCTGCGTTCTTATGCGTTCGTGATCAGCAAACGGAGGAATTAAATGAAGGGGGAGCACTGAAACAACAAAGCTGTCTCTTTTTGTGCTTTACGTCACAGTTCCATGTGTTTGTGCTTGCAGGAAACAGAAGATGGCGCTGTCGGCATCGTTTCAGTTTCGGATGAATATGCAAACAAGGGTTTAAAAATAGCCGATTTTGCATCTGATGGTTAAATATTGTAATGCTCAGTTGCAATTTTTCCTGTAAGAGTAAACCTCAAAATCACTGTCTAGCTATCTATCTATCTATCTATCTATCTATCTATATATATGTGTGTGTGTGTGTGTGTGTGTGTTTATAACCACTTTTATATTTTTACAAAACAAAGCTTATATTTTATCTATACTTTATATCTCTTATATTGGCTATATATATATATAT
>NW_015538073.1:33762-51972 GCF_001515605.1 Sinocyclocheilus anshuiensis
TTGTTAGTTTTGACTGCTTTTATTGTCCTCATTTGTAAGTCGCTTTGGATAAAAGCGTTTGCTAAATGACTAAATAAATAAATAAATAAATGTATGTGTGTATATATATATATATATATATATATATATATATATATATATATGGTGGCTGGCATGGTGTATATTGGCTGCTGTACAAAGCAAATATAAAGCAATACTCTATTTGTAATTTCACAAAATATAGCATATATTTTATATTTAACATTTATGCTCGTATGTAGTATTATAAGAGTACACTGAAAAGCGGTTTCACTTTATTTTAAGGTGTCCTTGTTACAGTGTAATTATACATTGAAGTACTGAGTAATATTAATTAATTGCATGTACTTACTATATGGTTAGGGTTAGGATAAGGGTTTGTCTTAGGGTTACTTGTATGGTATTATGCATAATTTATTGTTAATATAATAGGAAGTGCATGTAGCATGTAACAAGCACACCTTAAAATAAAATATTACCAAAAAAACAATTGATGTAGAAACCATTTTCACTCAGAAATTGCTAATACATTTCACAAATAATTACAAAGTTCTCTAATAATCTTTATTTTCAAATTCAAAAAAATAAATGTGATCATGCTGGCATTGTGTATATTGGCTACTGTACATAAAACAATTGCACACTATTCTATTTACATTTTTACAAACTTTACTTCACTACATTCCAAAGCATAATGTTGTACTTTTTACTGCATTTCATAAATAAAAGTTACCTTTAATACTTAAGAACATAAAAAATGTAGTACTTTCTTGTACTTGAGTAAAAGAAAGTAAGTACTAGATTTCTAAAGTAATTAAGTATTAAATTATATTTAATATGAAACGTAGTGCAGTAAAATGCTTTGGAATGTTGTGAAGTTCTAAAGAAAAACACTCTGATAAAGTACAGACAAAGCAGAGTAAAAATACTTCACTATACTGTCCGCCTCTGCATGTAACCTGAGAGACAAAATAAACCAAACCAAAGCATTTAATGGAATGTGTTATTCACCGATGTGGCTAAAAAAGACGCACTCAAAAAAGAAGTCAGAGAGTTAAAGGTTATCAGGACACATTTGGTACAGCAAACATTTAGTGGCATCACAACATGAACGAGAATACAAAAGATTCCTAAAACTTCAGGTACCATTTTTTTTTTTTTTAAGAATTCTGAGGTTATCCAAAGTAAAATACCAGACGAAGAAACCGACTTTAACAAATAAAATTAAACTTTAATAAAAGAGAGGACAAACGACAACACAGCATGCACACATCATCGAAATCTAATGTATTTATATAGGCCTATGCAACATGACATAACCCATGCACAGATGTCATAACGCGCCGGATCATTATTGTCTGGTCAGTGATCTCCATATGAACCACTAGACGGCGCCTGCGCACTGCGAGTCTGAGCCGCTTACAGCATCTGTGATGGTCAGATGTCACGTGGGTTCGTTATCTGTGTCAATTAATCACCCTCAATTACACCACATGCCCATGTAGGGATGAAGATATTGTTCATATATTTTCCTGTTGCTTTTTATTTGTTTCTCGTGCTGCCCACATATTGCAATATTCAGTATAAAAGTAGCATTTTAGACATTGCATACTAGTTAGTGTTTAAGTCATAAACAACGGGAGACACGGTTTAAAAGCTCGAAACCTGATGCACAAACTCACTGCCTGTTTGAACATGTCACCACTGAAAAAAAAAGGCAAGTAACGCTAAATTAAACGTGAAATTAAGTAGAAAGACTATAAACCTTGTATTATTTACCACTTCAAAAATTATTTTTTAGTGTATTAGCACTATTAAACTGTATGATAGCCTGTCTGAACCCAGCCTAGTCAAAAAATAAATAATAAATAAATAAAAAAGTCCAATGCACAATTCTTTGCTAAAAAAGAAGTAAATTCTTAAACTAATCTATTACAATTTTCGCCTTTCAGTACTAGGCAATCCTGAAACTCTGGCACTTCTTATTTTACTGTCCTCTTAATAAATGAACACACATCTATGTATATAATTTTTATTTATTATTTAAGATCAAACAAGATCATTCTGTCATCATTTACTTGATAGACTTTCATCTGTGGAACACAAGATCATATTTTAAGAACATTGGGAATCAAACATTAGACCCCATTGACTTCCACTGTACGGACACTAAAAGATACTTTCTGACTTTTTTTTAAATATCTAAACAGATTTGGAACGACAGTAAATGATGCAAAACGATCATTTTTAGTGAACTACCCCTTTAATGGTCATAGTTTGGGACATTTAAGATAAACACAGCCAACTGGAAGAGTTTTTGCACACACTAGTCGATGCGCTGCGCATCTGCACCACACTGAGACAGCCGGGCTTGCGTCATATTTACCGATCTCGTGTTGTCTAGTGATCTGTTTGGTTTGGATGCTTTAGGGTTTCAGTGTTGGGGGTCACTGGGACAGAGGTGAGAGTTTGGACTTCGCTTGGGCTTCGCTTGGGGCAGCCGCGTCTCGACGTGGCACTGTAAGTGTCTATGTTTATTTGTTCGCGCTAATGATTAACCCCAGCAGAGCTATATATATGCTTCAGTGAGGTGTGCATGATGTGCATCCCAACAGCGTGTCGCTCACCTGCGCGTCATTGGTGCGTCCCTTAAACGTGTAACAACTTTTGATGGATTACCCTACTCGCTAGTGCGCGTCTCTCCGAACTCTGTCAGACTCAAACGAGCAACATGTTCTTGGTGTCGTTCTCGTGGGTGCACCTGTGCGGGCTTGCGTCCGCGGTGCTGTCCACGCTGGTGGTGCTGAGCGCGTTTACGAGTGGAACGAGCGCGGCTGCCACCGGCTGCCCGACGTGCGGCATGCCTGCGATGGAGAAGGAGCGTTACCTGGTCGAGATAGCAAAACAGCAGATCCTGAGCAAGCTTCACCTGCGGGAGAGGCCAAACATCACGCAGACGGTGCCGCGTGCCGCGCTCATAACGGCGCTGCGCAAGCTCCACGCGGGCCGCGTCAGACAAGACGGAACGCTGGAGCTGGACAATAACGTGCCAAACTCGCGCGCGAGTAACCAGGCATACGAGATAGTGAGCTTCGCTGATGTCGGTGAGTGCATCTGATTTATAATCCGTTTATAGAAGCATTCTTAAAACGTTCAGTGTAAATTGGGAAGTGCGCACAAATCCTCACACTAACGACTTAACATGCGTTCTTGAAGGTTAAAACAAACTATACATTAAAATATATTATATGCATATTTACAAACTGAAAGGTGTGTACATCTGACTTATAAGTCGTTCATAAAAGCAAAAAACGTTTCTGCGTTGATTGTAAATTGTTAAGCGCACACGCCCCCTTATGTAAATATTGGTTTTATCAGGCAGAAAGCATATTCAGATCCAGTTTCTTCAACTATGAAAATACTGAAATTAATGGTTTTAAGAACCATTTTCACTGTTCTAATCCGGTTTCTTCAATGATTAACTGCGCTCTAAAAAACGCTGGGTTAAATACAACCCAGTGCTGGGTAAAATAGGGACAAACCCAGCAATTGGGTTGTATTTAACCCAGCATTTTTTAGAGTGTGGTTTTTAAAGGTCAGAACAAACTATAGCCTACGCTAAACAATGTTATATACATATTTACAAACTAAAAGGTGGGTACATCTGACTCTTTGTGCCTCTAAATCGTTCATAAAAGCATTTTTAAACGTTTGGTACCTGCACACCTCAAGCACGTGCAAACTATACATTAAACATTTTACATACATATCTATACATTGAAAACTGCATGTGAACTAAATATTGGAATGTTGTTCCAATCCACCTCCTTTTTGACTTAAGAGTGGGCGTGGCCATTCGTAATAGGAATGTGCTGGACTTCCGGTATTATCGCTTAGTTATTTTAGCTGTACAAAATCAGTGGTTAGGCTGCTTGATAATGCAACCTGTTTTTGTCATCATATAACTTTAATTTATAAAATAATTTTCATTAATCATAAACAGATTGCAGTTTGTTATTTAAAAAAAAATCACTCAAAAATTACTTTTTAAATTTAAAAATGAATTACAAAGAAATTGAAATGAATTAAACATGAAATTGTGAAGTATAAAGACTGTAATAATAGAATTTTCTTATAAAATCTTTTCTATAATCTTTATTTACAATTTAAAAATATATATTTTTATAGCATAGTTATTTACGTACACTGTAAAAAATCTAAAAGTTGAGAAAATGTAAACGTTTAAAGCAACCAGCTTCAGCAGAAGTTTTCTCAACTCGTTTTTGTAGGAGATTTTTGAGTTTTCTCAACTTTTTGTTGTATAAACTGAAAACAACAAGTTGAGAAAACTCAAAAAATCTACTGAAGCTGGTTCCCTTAAACTTTTACGTTTTCTCAACTTTTGATTTTTTACAGTGTCTGGCACATTCACAAAAAAACATCTTACTGCCGCTCGCAAAATAAGCACTTCTTCTAAGCACCTGTGTCTGATTTCTCTCCAGATGACCGGGTTTCTGCCGGCACCGACACCAGTCTGTCATTCCAGTTCCTGCAGGAGAAAGGTCACAGCGTTCAGGTGCTGCAGTCGTCGCTGTGGCTTTACGTGTGTCCAGCCGATGCGCCTCATCACGGCGGCCGTGTAAACGCAGAAATCTCCCTGCCGGCGTCGAGCGGCGCTAATCGCACGCTGCTGCTCCAGAGAAGCGTGGATGTGTCACGAGGCGGATGGCACACGTTCCCGGTCACCGGCGCCCTGCAGGCCTTTCTGGACGGCGGCCAGCGGAGGCTCCGTCTGGAGGTGCACTGCGAAGACGGCGGTCGAAACCTGTGCAGTCACGAAGCATCCAGCGACTCCTCGCACCAGCCATTCCTAGTCGCGCAGGTGCAGTTGCATGAAGACGCCAACAAACACGCGCTGAGCAAGCGCACCCTGCGATGCGGCGACGACGTGAGCGTGTGCTGCAAAAAAGACTTCTACATCAAGTTCCGCGACATACAGTGGCAGGACTGGATCATAGCGCCTGAGGGCTACCATATGAACTACTGCATGGGACAGTGTCCGCAGCATTTATCCGGCTCGCCCGGCATCGCCTCTTCATTCCACGCCACCGTCTTCAGTCAACTGAAGGCCAACGGCATCCACACGGCCGTGTCGTCTTGCTGCATTCCCATCCAAAGACGGCCGCTCTCCATGGTCTACTTCAACTCGCAGCACACCATCGTGAAGACCGATGTCCCGGACATGATCGTCGAGTCCTGTGGGTGCACATAAAGAACAATTACGTGACTTAACGGGTTAGTTCACGCAAAAATTAAAATGAGCCCGTGATTTACTCACCCTCAAGGCATCCTATGTGACCCTGGACCACAAAACCAGGGATGAAACGAGCTTTCCGTTGATGTATGGTTAGTTAGGATAGGACAATATTTGGCCGAGATATGAGTATTTGAAAATCTGGAATCTGAGGGAACAAAAAAATCTAAATGTTGAGAAAAACATCTTTAAAGTTGTCCAAATCAAGTCCTTAGCAATGCATATTACTAATAAAAAATGAAGCTTTTATATATTTACGGTAGGAAATTTACAATTTTATCTTCATGGAACATGATCTTTACTTAATATCCTAATGATTTTTGGCATAAATGAAAAATTGATCATTTTGACCCATACAATGTATTGTTGGCTTTTGCTACAAATATACTCCAGCGACTTAAGACTGCTTTTGTGCTCCAGGGTCACATATGACTTTCTTCTTTCAGACGAATCCAGTCGGAGTTGTATTATAAAAATTGTCCTGGCTCTTCCAAACTTTATAATGGCAGTGGGCGGGTGTTTCTGTTCAACAGTCCAAAAGAAGTGCAATAAAGTGCATGCATCCATAATAAAATGTGCCTCACACGGCTCCGGGGGGAGAATAAAGGCCTCCTGTAGCAAATCGATGCGTTTTTGTAAGAAAAATATCCATATTTAAACACTTTTCTCTCACTTCCGCGGATGACGTAGGACAGGATGGATGCACTTTATTTGACGTCTTTTGGACTGTTGAACAGAAACACCCGCCCACTGCAATTATAAAGCTTGGAAGAGCAAGGAAAATTTTAATAATATAATTCGTCTGAAAGAAGAAAGTCATACACACCTAGGATGGCTTGAGGGTGAATAAAGCATGGGCTAATTTTCATTTTTGGGTGAACTAACCATTTAACAGTACACTTATTTATCTGCTTTATCAGGAAGAGGCGAAATATGCTCTAATCGAGGCTTTCTGTCCAAGCAAAGTTTATTCGTTATGGGTTTTTATAGATGTTGAAATACTCAGGGAAATCAAAGCCACTGTAAAAGCCACGCTTAGGCCTGACTCAGCACGGTTACCCAACATGACAGTAAACATTTAGATACTGCCACACGTCCCAGAAAAGGTCTGACAGCAAATGAAAGTGCTGCATTAGTATCTAATATATTTTATTATATCACAATAGTTCTCGAAGCTTATTTTGACTGTTTACGCTAAGCACCAGCAAATGCAACTAAATGTATGTACTGGCTTTCTTTTTAAGATGCTTTTATTCTGTTCTTTTAGTTGTATTATTATTATTATTAATAATAATAATAATGTCTTATTTATATAGCGCCTTTGCAAAAGCAGTACAGTAATCTACAGGCAGTACAATAACCTACATTGTACGTTACAGGTGTATTTTTGCCATGTTTATTGTGTCTTATGTTCTCAGTTTGTTTAGTCTGAAGCACTTCCTAGTGATGCATAGTGTAGGGAATCTGCAACTGCACTTTATGTTATTTTGCGTAGTTAGTACGAATCAAGCCATGCAAATCCGATCTACGTGTGGTGTTTATTTTTTCTTTGACAAAAATGATACTGTAACTTATGGCACGATATTAAAGCTAAGGCTCGTTGAAGGAGCAAAAACTCACTGAGACTAATTTCTATGATTTTTTTAATAGAGGACTATTTTCTTATAGGTGAGATAGCTTGGAAATCTGTACTGTATTGTACATTGTAATTTTGCTGAATGCGTGTATTTTTAAAAATAAATATTTTATCTATTACTTCATGTGTGCTTTAATGAGAGGACTTGAAAAAGGACAAAGGTCACGTCAAACATCAATAAAGCAAACAACCCCTAATATTTGGCATGTTCTTCTGTATCCCTTTGATGAGCAAATCTAGACCGATATGTGACCCTGGAGCACAAAACCAGTCATAAGGGTCAATTTTTGAAATTGAGATGTATACATCATCTGAAAGCTGAATAAATAAGCTTCCATTGATCTATGGTTTGTTAGGATAGGACGATATTTGGATAAAATCTGGAATCTGAGGGTGCAAAAAAATTTAAATATTGAGAAAATCATCTTTAAAGTTGTCCAAATTAAGTTCTTAGCGATGCATATTACTAATCAAAAATTAAGTTTTGATATATTTACGGTAGGAAATTTACAAAATATCTTCATGGAACATGATCTTTACTTAATATCCTAATGATTTTTGGCTTAAAAGAAAAATCTATAATTTTGACCCATACAATGTATTGTTGGCTATTGCTACAAATATACCTGTGCTATGTATGACTGCGTTAGTGCTCCAGGGTCACATATTACAATATTTATTCTCTATGTCATACAGTCTCTTATCACTTGACAACTAATTGATCATTATTCTTAGAAAAAGCCAGTATTTCTATGAAGGCAATCAATAACGTCTAAAAGGCAAAGAGCGTGTTTGCTTGGGCAAATAACTGAATTGGTTTTTATAGATGTCAATATTTGACGAATAAACGACGGTGCAATTTTTCTGGCATGGCTACTACAGAAAGACATAAAAAGGGTTGTTCAGCATAAAAAAATTTTTTTTGTTTGGTTTAGTTGCAAACACGACATCAAATATAAATATAAATATAAACAAACTTACCGAACAACACAAACTATTGCTTGTGCTACGGTCGAGCTCGAAAGTCTGACAGCACATTCTGGGATTACGTTCATTTAACCCTAGAAATAAAGGAAGTTTGAGCATTTTAAAACAAATAAATCAAAGAAAAGGTATGATGTAAAATGAAGATGAAATATTTCTGATTTGGTACTGATGCTTAGATGAAACTTTCACTATGATTAAACTGAACTGAATCAACAATGAATTGACTTTAACTGAAAAAAATGACTGTTTTTCTTTATTTTTATTGTCCTCTTTTTAGAGCTGCTTTACAGCAGAATTGGATTTTGTTTGCATCACAGAAATATTGTTTTCCTCTAAAGCTGCTTTGACACAATCTGTATAAAGTGCTACAGAAATAAAGGCGTTCTTCTTCCACTGCATGAAGCTCAAGATGCTCTTTGGATCATCTCCGATCCTGCTGGAGAACACGAGCATCAGGTTTAGTTTATATAGTTTCAGTGTTGTTGAGAGACATGCAAGAAATACTGAGATATTCTCATTTATGTTCATTTTAAACCTAAATTTCTCAAATCTTGATAATACAATTTGTGAAAAGTGTATTCAATTAGTACGAGAAGCATTCTAGGTCTCAGACTTTTGGACCTAACTGTAGTTCTCCTCAGGTTGTGTAAAGAAGAGTTGCATGTTGTCCCTGTCTGACAGCGTGTGCACCTGCATGCGTGATCCGCTTTATAACTGTGACTCAGACCGTCCGTTTGTACTGATTTCAGCAGGTCAAATAAGTCTTGCCACGTTGAAAAGGGTGTCATTCATTGCACTTAGTAAACACACCACCGAAATGCCAGTAATATTAGTTAAACACCAAAACAGTGATGCAATAATTCAGAAAACAGAGCAATGCCTTCATCTATCAGTAAATGCTCATGAATCAAGCTCAAACAAGCATTGCATGTTGCCTTAAATCAACATCATCCAATAAACTGAAGGGTTCTAAATGTAATGTCGATTGTTAAGATTTATTTAAACTCCTAGTTGCATACAGACTTTCACTTCACTTATGAAAATGTACCATGGTATTCATAGTTTCTGCCAAAACAGCAATGTATAAGTGTTTCCACATGTACAAAAACAACAGTACATTGTCATAGGAAACTTTGTATTAGCCACTACGATCAACCAAAACACACTGTAAAATATTATTATTCAAAGCTGCAAATATAACAAAGCTTACTGGAGTAGGTTTTACATGAAAATACCATTTTAGTCTTTCTACTTCAAAATTTTGGTTTAATTTAATGTGTTTGATTCAAATTGTTACTTTTTTACTTTTTTTTTTGTAGGTGCAGGACCAACTAAATTCTGAAAGTTTCTGAAGCTCTTTGAAGGAGATCTCATATTAATTTTTTTTTGTTTGTTTCTTGGAAACTCCACACTGAAAAAAAGCATTAGTGTTGAAACCATTTTTTACTCAGAAATTGATAGTAAATTACACCAAAAAAAATAAAATTGTCAGGTAACACTGATTTAAACATGATTTTTTTTTTAAGGAAAAAAGTCTGAAATTGCATTTTCTTGTACTCCAATAATCTGTTTCACTTACAACTTTGAAAAATAAATTTTCTAGTGCAGTTGCAGCTTTTTTTCCTCACTTTTTCATGGCAGTAAACAATACAGACAACATCATCAGGTCAGAGAAAGGCCGTGTGTGTGTCTTTGTGTGTGTGTGTGTGTGTGTGTGTGTGTGTGTGTGTGTGTGTGTGTGTGTGTGTCTGTGTGTGTGTGCGTGTATGCACATACAGTACACATGCACTGAGTGAATGTTCACAAACGCAGGAAGAAGCAGCTTTGTGCATTTAATTCAAAGACGTTTATGTTCCGGTGAAACCTACTGACTTACTGATACACTGACATACTAACCCACAGACACACTGAATTACTCTAATCCTGCGTCAATAAACACACACACACCCTATGCATTGATAATCTGCATGCAGCGTGATGTGTAAGACGTGTCCTCGTGAATGTCGTGAACCGCTCGCAGACTCATACAGACATACAGAACCAGGTCAGATGACACAGCAAGAGTAGTTTGAAACACTCAGGTTTAAACGGATTCATCACCATGACCGAAAAGGAAACACGAGAAAACTAGCTTCTAAACTGACAACTGAAAGCCAAGATGACCGACAGTCCAGAAAAAGTCCAATAAATATGATGCTGAACAATTTCTGCTCTTAAATCAGCACCTTAGAACATGAATACACAGTATTTAAAATATATTAGTTTTGCAATTTCATCTACAGCGACCCCAGAGAGTATTTGGGCACTTCTAAAATGTCTCAATCTGATTATATCAGGAATACAATATAAAATCAAGTGTCATTTATTGCAAAGAAAGATGCACAAACATTTGACAGACAAAAGTTTGTTGGGTTTTAAATGCTGAATCAATAGATGAAGACAAAAAAAAGCACAAAGCTGTCACTGGGGCAGTAAAAGATAAAAAGTTACATCTTGTACCTTATTTACCACTAACTAGTACATTTTAGTACATTAAAAGTACACATTAGTACTTAAAGTGTACATATTAGTACCTTTTAAAAAAGGGACCGGGTACTGCAACAGTAACAGTTTTGTGCCTTTTTAAGAGTTTGTGTTTGTTTTGGTTATGATGTTGTTAGTTAATGTGATTCTCTACACCTGTGGTTCCTATGTTGTAAATTTGAGGAAAAGAGACAGCTGATCTGATGAAATGATGTTCAGACAACTGTATACGGGAAAAAATCAAGAGGTCACATGCAAAATGTTTATGTGCATGTGTGCATTCCCACAATGCAGTGCGTCAGCCACTTCAAATAACTTGTAAATCCATGGACTGATCCTATTACTGTAGACCCCATTACCTGAAATATCCGCTCAGTTACATCACATTTAGAGCACAAGCTCCTCTCATGAGTGACAGTGACCGGCGATCACTAAATAACACAGTACCGATTATAATGTACAGAACAGTGACCCAAACACATTGCAAGAGAATGCAGCATAGTGCAATATTCATGGCACATCTAGCGAAAGAATGATGCAAACACAACCAGGAATTGCACGCTCACGTTGTACAGGTCAACCAGGACAGAAGCCCAGAAAACCTGCAGCCTCACATTTACAAATAAATGACATTCTCAAGGAATTCCATGAATACGGGGTCAAATGGTGTTATCTGTTCACAGAGAATTGCAAATACTAAAACATTAATAACCTTCCAACACAAACTGATGACAACAAATCAGAACGAGACAGCATCCAACATGTATTGGAGATTGCTTACAAATTAACTAATACTAACTAGCTGAAGTAGCTCTGCTCTCACTGCATTCTACCAGAAATGGATCTACAAAAGATTTGAAACGTTCTATTTTCAAAAACTCATAAATGCATTCAAATACATTAATAACGAATACATACACTACTGTTCAAAAGTTTGGGGTCAGTACTTTTTTAAAGAAAGTAATATATTTATTCAGTAATGGGAGTAATATGATCGCTTGATCTGGTCCTAGTTAAAATTCTAGCTGCTGAATTTTGGATGAAATGCAAATTAGGATTACAACATTTTCAGAAAGTTTCCAAAAAATCCTGGAATATGTTAAATTTTCCACCTCTTCGCAACCAAACAGCAAATAATATGAAGTGGTAATTTGTAAGTAAGTACTGCATTAAAACAAAATACAAATATTTAATTCATTTTTATGCCACTGAGAAGAATATCTTGGGATCCAATTTTACAATACTTCTATGATATAAAAAAATGAAGTTTTGACTACATTTCGTACATGGAGATCAAATGCCAATGAAGAATGAAAGATCACTCATAGATTACTACATTTTTTCTGAAATTCTAGTACCAAACCATCAATAATAAAAGGTGTTTGACCAGACTTGCAAAGCTGGTGAGGAGAGCCTAAGCATAACATTAGTTGTATCACAGTTTAAACAAAGAAAGCTGTTAGCCGTCCATGATTTTATCTAAAAAATGCATTCATCTAAAATGAGACAGCTTCACTTTGACCATGTTTGCACAGAATATAAATTTGCGTGTTGTCAGCATAGTAATGATACTTAATACCAAGAGAATTCGGAAATAAAGACTAAAAAGTAAAGGTCCTAAAATCGAGCCCTGAGGGACACAGTAGAAACTGGTCTAATATCAGACTTTAGCAACAAACTGTCTGTGTCCAGCCAAGTAAGGTCTAAACCAGTTTTAAACGGTGCCAGAAACACCAAAAACAAAAGATTGTGGTCCACAGTGTCAAATGCTGTGTTAATGTCTAAGAGAATAATAATGGAAGGAGATCCAGCATCAGATGCCATTAGTAAGTCATTTGTAACTTTAACCAAGGCTGTTTCAATGCTACGGAAAAAAAAAAACAGACGGCAGTGGCTTAAAAAGATTATTGACAGAAAGCTGGTTGTACAACTGTAAAGCAACAACACGCTCTAAAATTTTTGCCAGTAAAGGAAGATTTGATATAGGACAGTAGTTATTTAAATTGTCCAAAGTCTAAGTTTTGCTATTTGGTTCAGGGGTAATGGCAAACATTTTTAATGCAGCTGGAACAACAGCAGCACCATTTTCAGCACCATTGGGCACAAAAAAATCAAAACATGACTTAAACAAACCTGTAGGTAGAGGATCAAGCATGCAAGTGGTAGTTTTCATACCTGAAATCACTGTGAAGCAGCATCAAGTTGCAAAATACTGTATGTAAAAACTTTGGTCAAAGGAAGGCAGCACAGCACAGCACAGGCATCATTTACTCACACTCACATCATTCCAAACCTGTATGACTTATTTCTTCTGTGGAGCATAAAAGAAGATATTTTGAAGAACGTTGGAAACCAAACAACACTGATGAGCTTATGCATGGACAATAAAAATATTTTCAAAATATTTTCTTTTATGTTTTGCAGAAGAAATAAAGTCATACAATTGTGGAATGACATGAAGTTGAGTAAATGATAACAGTTTCATACAAGACACCTTTGCATGAGACAGTGGACTGACACTCAAGATGTGACTAGATGTGGACCACAGACTTCAGGAAGACGTCACACACTTAATACATTACAAACACGTGCTTCATGACTAACTGAACTTTCACCTGTCATCAGTGTTCAGTCATCAGAAACTGTGCTGAAATATGAACTTTATACTTATACTATAGTTATGAAGGTACGTCACTGTTCAACAATGCATGCAGTGTATACACATATATTCTTAAGAAAGTAAATCTCATGTATGCCTTGTTTAACCAAAAACAAACATGAATAGCAAGCATACTTGCGTCTATTATTATACAATGAGTTTAATCTCTGGTAAGGATGAAAAATGAAGTGGAAGGTCATGAACATAGTCTATAAAACTCACTTAGAATTATCAAACGTATCTCAAATTCTAGATAAAAAGATCCTATGCCTTGGTTACTGTTGCTAAGACAAGCTTTAGAGAACATCTCATTGAAAGGCATTGGGCATTTAGGTGATTATTTTAGTAAATTGTGCTTGTCTGAGGACTTAGCGGAAAGCAACAGATGCTTAAGGATGTTTGGTCAGTACTGTTTTTAAGGCAGGGCTTAGCAAAGTGTCAGTGGTCTGATGAGAAGTCAACACTGATTTATCCATAATAAACAGAGGATCCTGCCTCTGTCACTACAGGAGAGTTTCCACTAGGTGGCATGGTTTCAATAACAGGGGAAATCTCAAGTAACTATTTGATGTAATTCCCTTTTCTGCCACAAGAGGAACTTATTCACACCTCTTACATCAGAGGTCTTCAACCCTGCTCCTGCAGACCAACAGTCCTGCAGAGTTTAGCTCCAATCCTAATCAAACACACCTGAACCAGCTAATCCTGGACTTCAGGATTGCTTAAAAATCAAAGGCAGGGGTCTTGAAGCAGGCTGGAAATACATTTTGCAGGACAGTGGGTCCCCAGGAGATTGATGGGTTGGACTTCAACTCTTAGATACATGTGCATGTTCATATACCATCTACATAACCTCTGCTTACTTGCTGTAGTAATGTAGTACAGTTAATTAACTTAATTATTTATACTAGTACTAATGTGGAAAAACTGCATCTTTAAGATATAGGCTACTTTCACTTGTCTTTGCATTTCTAAATACAAGCCTGAGTGACTAAAGACACAGATGATGCATCTTATTAGCTCAAACTGTGAAGCATGGTACTTGCAACACCAATGGGTTTGATTCCTAGAGAATGCATGAACTGACTGAATGTATATCTTGAATGCAATGTAAAACTGTCTGCCAAATGCATAAACGTGAACGTAATCATTGCTGTGCACTTTGACCATTATTCTGATATTGATGGTGTCTGGCAGGGTTAGACTCAAGGTAACGTAATAGTGAAAGTGAGGTAATAGTAAAGAACTCTTAGTTAAAAACCCTTCGAGGCTGATTTGGACTAGATCATAAAAAGAAGGTGGTACGACGAAGCGTGACGACACTGCACAGCTCTCAGAAACTATCAAAGGCAACACACTTTTATCACTTCTCGACCACTCAAAATGTTTTATATGGTTGAATTTTGGATCTAAACTGTATACCACTTTCACGAAGGGTAAAGGAAGATAGGTAACCAACTAAATCTATAGCTTTTCAGCACAAACATAGATATCATATATGTTTTTGTATTACAGGACTGTTTTAAACGTATGGGTTTCTCAGTCAAATCTTAATTCTTTGATGTACGACCAAGGCCTTGATTGTCAAACTTCTGACTGAACAACATTCTTGCCCCAACATGCAAAATAAAAAAAAATACCAGACGATAGGTTAGCACTGATTTTTCTAAATGGTTTAGTTTTAACCCTAACCCTAACCCTAAACATTGATATGCATTTTACCAACTTTATTAGGTGTTTTGTGGAGTGGTGTGGTGAGGTTTAGTGCTTACGGATCTCCATTTGTAAATGAAAGATTGCAGGTTCAAATCCTAGAAGATCGGATTCATAAACTACCACCATTGTGATGCACCCAGGCCCCTATAAGAAGACTGTACCTGTGGTAAAGATGTACTGTAGGTCCAAACATTGGCAGAATGAAGAAAACCCAGAATAACAACCAACCAGAACAAACCAAGTGTTTTACGTCAGAATTTGAAAGTGTTTCTTTCTCAATGGAGTTCAAAATCTGGTCCGCCAAGCTTAATTCTTGGTTTCTTTGCTTGAAACATACCTTGAGTCTTCAAATTACCAAACAGCTACTTTGACTGAAGGTTGAAAAATGGAGGAAGATAAGACGAAGAACATTTTCAACAAAAACCAGACAGTGTACATACCCCATTCAACTTTGCACATCTTCTGGTGGATCTAGTGGAGACTGTTGACTCTTTGTGCCAACTGTAAGCAACAAAGTCGTCTTCAGCCATTAGCATTAATTCCTGGGTTTGATAAAGAGTTCCTTCAACCCGACACAGAACTTGAGGGTAGAAGTTTCTTGCATCATCTAGAGTGGGAATTGAATCAGTCATCCAAGTAGGGTAATGATCTAGAGGGAATGTCAGATTGGGAACCTTGGACACTGTGCTCATCAAAAACGAAGGTCCCTGGCACATGCAAGTAAATGAGGCAATAAACAATATTTTGGAGTCCTTACCAAATCTTTGTTGTAGGTGTAGTCTGGCAAGTGGTGTAGCCAACTGATGAAAGATTGCTTGAAACCCTTCAAGGATGGATCCTTGATCCCAAGCCTTGATCAGAAGGACCATCTCTACAAGAGAATATGGTGATAGAGAGTGAAAGCTGTGGGAACAAATTCAATCCAAAGGGAATGTGAGATGAGAGACCTCTTGGTCACTGGGATTGAAGTATTTCTACCCATGCAATTCAATTGCAATGAAAACAAGGAGGAGATGGAATGAGGAGCATTGCTGGCAACAAAAAGGCTGGTTCGAGGTTAGTGCACCAACTGTCTCGGTGGACTTTATCATCACCTGTTTTTTGTCTCCATGCTTTGGAAGACTTATTCCGGTCATGATTCCGGTACCAAAGATGGGGCATCTAGTAACTCTAAGATACATACTCAGAGTCTCTTAGAGAGGCTCAATCTGAAGGACCTTCAGTCCATTGATCTTACTGAACACAGACCTGATCGAAGGTGGTCTTCTTCCACCAGAATAAAGTTTGCCAATGTACAACATCCACCTGGATCAGTCAGGACCACAGTTAACATCTGATCCAAAGGAGTATGTCATCATTCTTGGCTACTTGGACTGACACAGACTGTTTTCTCCAAGAGGTCTCCCATCCTGGTACTGTCCTTGCTCAACCCTGCTTAGCCTCAATGGGTAACCAGTCAAGAGCTGCAGGGTGATAGGCTGCCAGCGGCCAACTCCCTCGACAATATTTGCCAAAATGGTTGGGAAAAAAAGGTAGAAGGCAGTGATAGGAGGACTTTGAATGTGCCATTTGCTGACCTCATACAAACTGTATGGGGGTTTTGCATGCAACATCCCACAACTCAATCTTTGCCAAAAGACCCCAGAGGTGGTGAAGCGTAACTACCACAAACACAGAAAGTGCATGGATCTGCCTTCTTGGCATCCAGTTCAAAATTATTCAATTACAAACATTTCTTTTGCAGCATAAGCAAAATGTTCTAGCCTCATACATCAGTGATGAAACATTTGTGTGGTTTGGATCTACTGTCTGGCTGCAGGCCCACCTCTTTGTCCAGCCAAGCGGTTGTGGGAATGTATGATAGCTGCTGCCATTAGCAGTGCTGAAATCTTATTTCAACAAAACAGAAGCATGTTCAAATATGGACTGACAGAAAACCACTCACCAAGAAAACATCTTGCCGACTTACTTTACAAATGACTACAGATTCAATTGGCTTGAGATCAGGCTCAATCCCAGCCTTCTGGTTCCGAACCTCTCTAGCTTGGCTGTCTAGGATTTTTATCTTTGAATATTGCATTGATGAAAATGGTGCATCTCATCAATTACAGCACTAATGATTTGAGGAATCATTCCTCATATGGTCAACATAGTCCTAGCAACTTCAAGTCATAGGGTTGATTCCCAGGGAATGCATGCACAGATAAAGTGTAAAGACTGTCGGTTTGGATAAAAGCATCTGCCGAATGTGTCAATCAGTTATGCATCCAAGTTTAAAGGGGTCATATGATGCGATTTCAATTTTTCCTTTCTCTTTGGAGTGTTACAAGCTCTTGGTGCATAAAGAAGATCTGTAAAGTTGCAAAGACTAAAGTCTCAAATCCAAAGAGATATTCTTTATAAAAGTTAAGAGTCAGCCACGCCTACCTAAAACGGCTCATTCTAACACGCCCACACATCCCTACGTGGCTCTGTGGGAAGATTTGCATAACGCCGCCCAAATGTTCATGCAAAGAAAGAAGGCGTAACTTTTATTCTCACTGTAGTATTGTTGCCGCCTCCATATCCTGAAGACGCTGTGTGCTTCGTTGTGAAATCGAAACTCCTTTGTTTGGTCTTCCAAAAGAGGACGATATCCGCTTCCTCATGCCTAGAGCTGATCCGTGCTGGTCACTGACATTTCATTACACCAAATAATGTTCTTTTTAGCAGCATCATATGACCCCTTTAATACTTTGGGTTGGTGGTTTTGAAATATTTGTAATCCAAAATATGAGCTATCATGCACTTCCTCACAAGTAACACTGAAAGCGAGGTTGTTTTCCAGATGCAAACCTGTTCAATAGCCAATGTTCAATTCGTAGCTCGACTTAAAGGGGTCATCGGATGTTCATTTTGCACAAGTTGATATGATTCTTTAGGGTCTTAATTAAAAGTCTATAACATGCTTTGGTTAAAATTTCTCAATGGTAGTGTAAAGAAACACCCTTTTAACCTGTCAAAAAACAGCTCTGTTCACAGCAAGCCGTTATGGTGCATTTCCCTTTAAATGCTAATGAGCTCTGCTCACCCCGCCCCTCTCTTCTGTGGGATGACGAGCTGTCCTGTTTACTTTAGCCGCATTTAGCTGTATTTAGCCATGAAACTTGCTAACTAGCACATTATTAGGAAAGGCGATTTGCAAAGATTCATAAAAGAACCTTACAGTCACTTCTTCTGTAGGTGAGGCTGGATCACGAATGATTTGCATGGACATAAACGCATTTAGGCAGATCGGGGGCACATTCCCTTCAAAAACAAATGTAATCCACTGCGTCTTCAGCGGCTCAGATGTCGGGAGTAAATGACGATTGCTAT
>NW_015538073.1:51990-59382 GCF_001515605.1 Sinocyclocheilus anshuiensis
ATGTGTACACACACTTCCAACATATATTTATTTTCAAACAACTTGAAAAGTGAATTTTGCATCCGATGACCCCTTTAAATTAGTCAACTGACACAGAGATAAAAACAGAGCCCCCTATTGGCAGTGCTGGGTATAAACTGATTACATGTAAACTGGTTTATATAATCAGATTCTAAAAACTAAGTACTTGTGATTAGATTACATTTTAAAATACTCGTAATCAGACTACAGTTACTTTTTTACTGATTACATGATCACATTAACACAATAGCAATAAACTATTCATCATTTATTGATTCTCCCTCATTTTTCTTTTTCATCTTTTACATTTTCCTTTCTAAAATGCCTACCGCTTATATACATTGAGAAAGTCTTCCAGTTTGTGGAAATTCACACAAAGACCAGTCACCAGTGCGGTGGCAATAATTACACAGAAAACTGAGATGCCACGCATCATTTGACCATTGGATTTATAAAAATAATTTCGATTTTAAAAAGTGTATTTTTCAACATTTCAACAGTGCATCAACTACTGATGAACACATTTAGTTTTTATTTGAATTATCACTCAATGGTTAATGTAATGTTTAATGCACTTGATGTTAACAAATGGAATTTATTTTCTTTCTCTTTGTATTTTTATATCAATGTGGTACATTATTATCTCATTTAAATCAATGTGATAACCGAGTTAGGTCCAAAGTAATCTAAAAGTAATCTGATTATATTACCTAAAATGTGTAATGTAATGGATTACATTACTTTTTGCCATGTAATTTGCAATCAGTAACAGACTACAATTTGTAAGTAATCTACCCAGCAGTGCCGATTGGAAATGTGGCGAAAATTCTACTGTAATTTAGAAAAAGTAAATAAATGTGTAATTTCTTAAATTAAGATGATTGACTTAAAGGTGTTATATCTGCAGTATGATGACATACTATTGAATAATTTATTGTTCAGTTTAAAAAGTAAGTCACAGTGAGTCAATATTCAGCATAAGCTCTTTCACTATTGTGATCATCGTTATAAGAGCACAGTGTTGGGTGTTTTCAGCAAGTAAGCTAGCATCAGTAAGGTCAGGGAATTAATGTCACCTGTCTTTTCATTCTCTCTAAACCCTCATTGGCTCAAAGCCCCAACCACTCACATAATTTCCTGAGCAGACCTAATTCTTGTGGATGGAAACTAAGCTACAGCGAGAGACACTTTCAACTCGTAGAGAAGAAAGTGTGTCTATATTAGTAGGTCAAGGGGGAAAGCCTTAGTTTAATTTATACTATCACAGTGTTTCTCCCCAATCCATAAGAGTGAATCCCACAAAAACATGTCCAGGTCACATTTATTTAAAATGAAGTGAAGTAAAGTAAAGTAAAGTAAAGTAAAGTAAAGTAAAGTAAAGTAAAGTAAAGTAAAGTAAAGTAAAGTAAAGTAAAGTAAAGTAAAGTAAAGTAAAGTAAAGTAAAGTAAAGTAAAGTAAAGTAAAGTAAAGTAAAGTAAAGTAAAGTAAAGTAAAGTAAAGTAAAGTAAAGTAAAGTAAAGTAAAGTAAAATAAAGTAAAATAAAATAAAATAAAATAAAGTCAAGTCAAGTCAAGTCAAGTCAAATAAAATCAAGTAAGGTAAGGTAAGGTAAGGTAAGGTAAGGTAAGGTAAGGTAAGGTAAAGTAAGGTAAGGTAAGGTAAGGTAAGGTAAGGTAAGGTAAGGTAAGGTAAGGTAAGGTAAGGTAAGGTAAGGTAAGGTAAGGTAAGGTAAGGTAAGGTAAGGTAAGGTAAGGTAAGGTAAGGTAAGGTAAGGTAAGGTAAGGTAAAGTAAAGTAAAGTAAAGTAAAATAAAGTAAAATAAAATAAAATAAAATAAAGTCAAGTCAAGTCAAGTCAAATCAAATCAAATCAAATCAAATAAAATCAAGTAAAGTAAAGTAAAGTAAAATAAAGTAAAGTAAAGTAAAGTAAAGTAAAGTAAAGTAAAGTAAAGTAAAGTAAAGTAAAGTAAAGTAAAGTAAAGTAAAGTAAAGTAAAGTAAAGTAAAGTAAAGTAAAGTAAAGTAAAGTAAAGTAAAGTAAAGTAAAGTAAAGTAAAATAAAATAAAATAAAGTCAAGTCAAGTCAAGTCAAGTCAAGTCAAATCAAATCAAATCAAATCAAATAAAATCAAATAAAATCAAGTAAAGTAAAGTAAAGTAAAGTAAAGTAAGTAAAGTAAAGTAAAGTAAAGTAAAGTAAGTAAAGTAAAGTAAAGTAAAGTAAAGTAAGTAAAGTAAAGTAAAGTAAAGTAAAGTAAGTAAAGTAAAGTAAAGTAAAGTAAAGTAAGTAAAGTAAAGTAAAGTAAAGTAAAGTAAGTAAAGTAAAGTAAAGTAAAGTAAAGTAAGTAAAGTAAAGTAAAGTAAAGTAAAGTAAGTAAAGTAAAGTAAAGTAAAGTAAAGTAAGTAAAGTAAAGTAAAGTAAAGTAAAGTAAGTAAAGTAAAGTAAAGTAAAGTAAAGTAAAGTAAAGTAAAATAAAATAAAATAAAATAAAATAAAAATAAAAATAAAGTAAAATAAAATAAAATAAAATAAAATAAAGCAACAAATTCTAATATGTTGCGTAATTATTATTATTACTATAGATTATTACAACTGCATTACAGAAATGAGAATTTGGGTAAACACGTTTATTTGTCATGAAACTGTGTATATATATATATATATATATCCTAATAGTGTTAAAATTAGGCTTCATAATTTAGGCATAATATAATTATTTTGATTTTAACGCTGAATATAACCCAGGTATGTTCAGACAGATTTCATTTTATTATATTATTTGAGATGACAAATCTGTTTAACTAAAGATCTTATTTAATGAAATCATCATCAAGTTCATTCCTTTTAAGGTAAGTGGTATACCAAGGCAAAAATGTTCAAGGAAAACCATTAAACCATTTTATGCAGGAGTAAAATGTTCCATATTATATTAGTATACTCACCCAAAATGGTAGCTGATCAAGCAAAAAACCCATCAGATTGTGTGTACCTCTGTGGAGTTGATTTATTGCTAGAAAGAAAGAAACAAAGGTATATGAGACTTACAAATCTATACTTATGGATTCTATATATGAGATATGATCAGATATGGTGACCAAGGGGAACAATCCGTACTGTGTTTCCTATACCTGTGTGATTGTATACATATTCAGCATCATGTCCGATCATTCATTAATGCCTGGCATACTGTAACCAACTGAATGCATTAGTATTGTAGAACAGCACTGACCTCTAGTGGAGTTAACCTGAGGTGAAGCTCGGAATCAAAACTGATGCTGAAAAGGAACACATTCAAAATCTGGTCAAATGCATTCCTATTAGAAAGCATTTCTTTGCACAAATTAAGGTGAAATATTTATTGCTCGCTTATGTGATGCAGCTTGTCATAACTGTTGAACATAAAGAATTCTACATTATTTAACCTGCATCTTGATATTTCATTGCCAACACACGGAATCAAATGTTTATAGCTTCTCACAAACATTTTTCTCAAATGTACAAAATTACTCAGACTTCACAGGAATCACTGACAGAACCAGCTAGTCTGTTCTAAAGAAACTTCACTTCACTGTCTTCTACTTCTAATGAACTTATGAACAATGCACAAGTATTTAAAAGACATGTTGCACACTTTTGCATCTTTAAGGCTAAAATTAGATGCATAATGACATAATGAGATGCAGTGACACTGTGCAGGGTTTCTGTAAGTTTATGAAAGTAAATTAAAAGACTTTTTAAGACTAATTAAAAAAAAAAGTAAGGAATAAATTAAAGCATACGTCAATATGTTCTCTAAATGTTAATGTCTAAGGAGAATACAACGAGTTGTATTAGTAGCACTAAAGTTTCCAGCAGATCGCAATTATTAATAGTACATACAAAATTTAGCTTTTACTGTAACTTTAGATCACACTGCAAAAAAAGTTCTTCTTCAGTATTTTGTCTTGTTTTCCAGTGCACATGTCTAAAAATTCTTAAAACAAGGTAGATGCAAAAAATGACATATGATAAGCAATCTTGTTTTCTGATAAATTAATTAAAATTAAGTAAATCTGCGATTAGAAAGGACAAAAATCTGCCATTGGACTTAATTAAAATGAAAAATAATTTTTCATTCTCCTTTGAAAGGTATTTGTTTGCATTATAAGCAGAAACTCACTTAATTTTGTTAAATTTCTCAAAAAAACAAGACTTCATATCTTCATAATATCTTCTCAAGTAAATGCATGCTGATTCTAGAATGTTTAGATATTTGTATCGGACAACAAGACAAAGATCTTCATTTTTGCAGTGCATGCAACATTTAATGCTACATAAATTCAATAACTTGAATTTAAGACTTTCGGCTCCAATTTAAAACCATTTAAAGCCTTAATTAATGTAAGTAGTGTAAGTAATAACAAAACAAACAAAAACAATAATAAAGAATAATTTAAAGTGTCCATACATACAGACATGCTCATGCATGCTTACCTGTCTCTGCGTGTCTCCTGTGCATGCATCTCTGTGCCGGTCTCTCCTCAGCCGTGTGTGTGCAGACGGGGTGGAACAGACGGGGTGAAAGCGTCCTTTTATGCTAAACGGTGTGTGTTGTGCCTGTAGCAGGGTTGGACCCAGAGCCAAAGGGAAACATGTGCACAGGACCATCTGTAATGGACAAACAAATCCCGTAAAGACTGGATGGATTTCATTGAGCGAGGGAAAACTGCACAGATGTCGAAGGCCTGAGCAACAGATGTTGTGTTGCACTCTCTACCTAACACACAGAAACATAAACACACATTAGTGTGCTTATTAGCTGGTCAATAATAACTACTGAATTTGTTAGAAAAACATATCGACTAATTAAATTATGGAACGTAATATTTGTGCTTTTAAAAAATCATTTGTTACCACAAAACTATTGACATGAAATGCAAAAAAAAAAAAACACTAAAAGGTGATTAAAAATGGTGAAAAAAAAAAGAAAAGAAAAAAAAATGTACTTAGCCCTTATGCATGCATGTATACTTAAAATATACACTTGCCCTTATGCATGCTTGTAAACTTAAAATATACATTTGTCCTTATGCATGCATGCATACATTTATTCACTTGCCCTTATGCATGCGTGTAAACTTAAAATATACACTTGCCCTTATGCATGCGTGTAAACTTAAAATATACGCTTACCCTTATGCATGCAAGCATACATTTATTCACTTAGCCCTTATGCATGCATGTATACTTAAAATATACACTTGCCCTTATGCATGCATGCATGTAAACTTAAAATATAGGCTTACCCTTATGCATGCATGCATAAATTTATACATTTGCCGTTATGCATGTGTGTAAACTTAAAATATACATTTTCCCTTATGCATGCGTGTAAACTTAAAATATACGCTTACCCTTATGCATGCATGCATACATGTATACATTTGCCCTTATGCATGCATGTAAACTTAAAATATACGCTTACCCTTATACATGCATGCATAAATGTATACACTTGCCCTTATGCATGCGTATAAACTTAAAATATACATTTGCCCTTATGCATGCGTGTAAACTTAAAATATACACTTGCCCTTATGCATGCATGTAAATTTAAAATATACGCTTTCCCTTATGCATGCATGCATGTAAACTTAAAATATAGGCTTACCCTTATGCATGCATGCATACATTTATTCACTTGCCCTTATGCATGCGTGTAAACTTAAAATATACACTTGCCCTTATGCATGCATGCATGCATACTTAATATAATTGCCATCTTCCCCTTTCCAGTACCATTTGTCTCAGTATATAGCATGCATTACTGTAATTTTGCTGGCATCGCTGCTGCTTTGGAAAGTGATGGGCAAAGCTTCTGCTTTTCTCTCTGATTCTGTGAATAGGTTGGCGGCGTTCGTCTTTAGCTCGGCTGACCGTGTGCCATAACGCTAATCCAGAAAGAGTTGTAAAGCTCTCAATGAGCTTGAGGAGGTTTATGTGAATGGACACCTTCAACTTTTATTTGTGAACTGAGTCTCATACAGTAGATTCTCACACAGGTGGTCGATATTTACCTTCACCTGATTTAGATTGGACCGATCTAACTAGCGAACAGGTGCATTCTGGGGAAAGCCTCTTAGGACACTTCTTTTAGACACTTTCAAGCAGCACAGACTCAAATGGCGGGTAAGAATAAACCACGTGCACTAACTCACACGAGGGCTTTAGTACATATGCACTTAAAAGAATGAAACACAAACACAAATTTCACCATCTGACAACTCAAAAGAAGAAAATAGCTCATTCATAGAAACATTATCAGCCCATCTGATCTGAATGAATGAAATGATAATGACTCTGACTCTGTGTGTGTGTGTGTGTGTGTGAGAGAGAGAGAGAGAGAGCTTAACCTGGCAGTAATAAAACTGCCACATAAAACTATAATGTATTTAAAATAGTAAATACATTAAAATAATGAATTTTTAAAATTAAATTAAAATAAAGTAAAATTATTTAAACAAATTGTACTTAAAACTTCATTAATGCACAACACCTCATAATATATTAAAAATAATATGCAAATTCTAATTTGAACCTTACTGTCAGCAAACTCCTAAACATCGCTTCAGAATCTGCAGTAGACCTACAGAGAGAGAATAACTTCATAATCATCATAGATGTTATCCATAACCCTGAATCTGTGGAGTCTTTCAGCACAAATGACACTTTGCACAGATGACTTAATGATACACATTTTAAGAGTAACTTAAGTCAACAAATACTTTATGAAGAGATTACTTTCTGACGCATTTTCCTCATTGGGTTCAAACCATGTATTTTTAAATTTCATCACTCAAAACCATCAAATCATCAAATTAAACCGCCTAACCTACATGTTGCCATTTTTTGTTTGCAACCACTCACTTCCTTCAGTATGAATCACCTGATTGGAAATCACTTGAGTCCTGAAAGTCACATGACTGGTCGCTCTGGCGTAACAGGAAATGTCACGATAATAACACTGAATGCGCCACGATAACGCGGCACTCCGAAGATGTTCCCATTTATCGGCCGATATTACTTCATAGCCTATATATTGTTTTTGTTTGTTTGTTCTGTGTTTTGTCATTCTTCTTCTATAAGTTTTACCAGAGACGAACTCCTTAACATTAAGCAACACATCCCAGCCAATATTTTTCCGGTTTTTGATTATTCGGACGTTTTGTTGGACATTCTAGTCGGAACTCTGATTCTGATATATCAGTCGGCGATATGTCACATTTGATGCGCAGATTTTTGATGACGACCAAACAAATCTGATTCAGCGTTCAAGAACAACGAACGTAGCCTGTGCGATGTACGTGCCACTCGCGTCGTATCGGTCT
>NW_015538073.1:59434-59730 GCF_001515605.1 Sinocyclocheilus anshuiensis
AATACCAATTTATTTCCGAACGCATGTGCTGTTCTCCTTCCACTCCCCCCTACAGAATGACGAGGCAGGGAATTGAATTATAAATAGGCCTACATAGGCTACTTCAAAATTCAATCTTTTTATACTTTATTAAAATGGGTAAATAAAATATAAATAATGAAATGCAATAAATAATCGTAATAATAATCTAATGAAATGATAAATACATTTGTATAGTTTATGTTTAATATCTATTAATAGTGAAAACTAGTTAACAAAAAAAGTTCAAATAAAGTTATATATTACTCTTAAAAATC
>NW_015538073.1:59834-69855 GCF_001515605.1 Sinocyclocheilus anshuiensis
GCCGTTTTGGCGGAAGTGACGAACTGCAAGCTTTGAATGCTTATATCTTCTAAATGCGAATTTTGTCACCGTTTTGGAGCACACTGCCTTATAGATAACCTTAAGACTAACATATTGATACTAACACCCAAAAAAATGTAATTTTGATTTCATGGGGACTTTAAGATTTCACTTGTGCTTCAAGCACTTGTAGGGTCACTTGGAGTAGCAAACTTTAGAGGAAAGGGCTGTAGATTGCCAGCATATTAGTATAGGATTGTGTGGAAGGTGGTTAAGGTCTTGGCAAAATGCCGATAGTCTTGTCGCTCAAGGTCAGCGCTTTGTTAGTGGATTGCAGCGCGAAACACCTGTAACCGGACACACTGCTTTCAGACCTTATCAAACCCGCAACAAAACCCTCCAGGATTCAGTCAGGATTCAGTGTGGAAAACCACTGGACAGAGACCAACAGAAACGGGATAGAACCGAATTAGAGTTTACATGATTGTGGAGATGATACTTAGAACAGGACCATATTATCATTATCAGATAGATTTTAGTTTTACATTGTGTTTTTAGCGTTATGAACACATATTTTCTCGACTGTTGTTGGCGAATTTTTAGGAACCATGTTGCCATTTTCAGCTTTACTGCAAATTTAGTGCAACATAGGCTACTTCTTTCAGAGTAAAATATTTACTTGAACATAATAATGAAAGAAAGAGAGATGAATATGCATTAAAGAAATAGATAGGCTAGTGCTAATAGGCCTACTTATTGACATTTGTAATTCAAATTATGTCAAAGCAATGCTTGGCCTATTTTTAATTGCTCTTTGCCTGTTAAGTGTTAACATTAACCTAAATATTATTACACTATTTCAATACTTTTTACAAGTTTTTGCTGCAATTCGGCCATGAAGTTATTGTTTTACCTCAGAAATAGTTTGTTCTCCCTGTTCGCGCGCTTCTCCGCTCCGTTACCGTTTTTTTTCGTGAGACTTGTTGCCGTTCACACGGTTGAAATGATAAACACAGTTTACTTACAGTATGTGAAATGTTTAGCACTTTATATTGCGTTAATGTCACAGATTTGCCATTGAAGTTTGTTTGTAAGCTTTATTTTCTTTTTTAAGTAGTCAAACACTGTCAAATGTTCCATAAAAGTTGTCACGTGACATGGCTGTATTTTTCCACTAACAAGTTACTAGGCTATGGTTGTTTCTAAAATGTTTAATTAATAAGATTTAATGTTTAGATTTGGTTTGTATAAAGTTGAAAAATGTATTGAGATGTTAACGAACTCTGTCCAGAATGCAGCATCGCAATTTTTTTTTACCTATTGTAGGCTACTTAGATTAGCGCTTTATTTGAAGAGTAGGCTATGCATAGCAATTTTCAAGATTTTAAGAATTTTATTCTTCACATAGCCTACACAGTTATATATACAGAATACAACTTGGAGTGAGATGTAAATGTAACGAGGGAGGCGTGACGACAAAGTGGGGATCCAAATGCAAGGCTTTAATAAGAGCGTAGTCAAACAGGCGTGGTCAACAACAGCAAACAACGATGGCAGTGGCAAGGCAAAAGAGTAATCCAGATAATCAGGCAATGGTCAGGGCAGGCAGCAAAACAATCATAAACAAGAAAACAGTCCAGGGATCAAAACACGAAGGCAAGGAAACAGAGAAACTAGAAACACGGAAACTTAGAAACCATGGAAGAGCTATACAACATTCAATCACCAGCGATGACAGAGAGTGTGAGTGCTATTCTTATAGTCCTACTAATGTGAGACAGGTGATGCACTTGATGAGTCCGGGCAAAGGATTATGGGAAATGGAGTCCTGAGTGAATGGCAAGGTACAGAATGGAGTGCCCTCTAGAGGAGCTCATGGGCACTCCAGCTGGAGATCATGACAGTAAAACTGCTAGCCTACTCAGAATGTGTAGGCTATTAAATATATAAATATTAGATAGCCTAATGATAAAGTAAATAAAAAATAATTGTAATGATTAATAAAATGTTTTTCGTTGCATTGGATAGATTCATTATTTACACAAGTTTAATAACTCTGATGACTTTTATTCCACATCCCTTTCTATCTCCCAGATCTTCACTCCTCCAAACCCAGACTCAATCCCGTTTGCGCTCTGCTCCGGGTTTCGCGGTGCGCCGCGTGTCTGTCCACAAACAGCGCACGGCGTTTCACCTTTGGGTAAAACAGTATTTTACTAGAAAAAGTTTCAGTCCTGTGGTTATTGAGTTGAGTTGAGTTGAGTTGAGTTGAGACGGGACATTAAAGATTTTTTTTTAAAGTAAGATTTTTTCTTGTCAGATTGCATATCAGCGCTTGTTATTTATTTATTATTATTATTATTATTATTATGGGAGTTACTGATGCTGCAGAAATGACGCTGTCCAGCAGGGCTTTCTCTTTTGTTTTCCTCAAGAAAACCAAAAAGGGAACTTCCTGTTTCGGGGTGGTCCTCGGAGTCTGAGAGAGAGAGAGAGAGAGAGCGAGAGAGAGAGAGAGAGAAGGGGGGAGAGGGGGAGGTCTCGCATTCTCGCGCTGCCGCTGCAACTTTGGGCTCTCGGGAACCGGCGGCACCGAATATGGAATCTCTTTTCTAAATTCCAACTTTAGAGAAAACTTCTGCGGAGTTTGTGCTGATGTGAGCACAAAGCGGAGAATAAAATTCACAAGAGGAGAGTTTAGCGCTCCTTTCTGCATCTGCATCTGTGTGTGTGTGTGTGTGTGTGTGTGTGAGAGGAGAAAGAGGGGCTTTATTGGAAATTCTCGAACCCCCATCGGGACGCTCTCGGCTTTCAGCTCCGCTCGCGCAAGTTTTCCAGGGAAAAGTGGAGTTTGCTGGGATCAGCGCGAGGCCACACAGACTGATGAAGGCAGAAGCGAGTCTTCAAAGGTAACGCGCTATTCCTTCATATGACACAGATGTGTGCAGCTTATGCTTACTGTATAGAACGTGATGCGAACTTTTACAGATGTGATGTTACTTTGTATCATGTCAGTGTAAGTGTGAATAGGATCTTCAGTGCTGTCTAGTAAGTGTGCTGGGGTGTTAATCAAGTGGAATGTTTGCGTATTCATTAACAATCCAAACATGTGTCTATTACACAGTCAGGCTGAGGGTCTCTTGAGTAAATGATGAACACATAAGTATTTAAGCAACTAAAGCTTATTAAACAGGAGGAGAGATGTCATTTAAAGAGCGAAATGCTCAAATGTCAAGAACTTTAAAGCACGGCTTTATTCTGAGTGTTAGTTTTAATATCTGTATGATCTATCGGTTTTGTCCTGGATTTAATTTTGCACATTATTTTGCTTGTGAAGCGTGCATGCCGGTGGTCTCTCGGGACTTTTGCTGTAGTATCCTGGTGGTCTCGCAGTTGTATCTCAAACTCAGACATTGCAACTAACGAAGCAAGCAAGCAAGCTGTGGTATAACATGTTGATTTGCATGCTTATATGTTTCATTTGGTTCTCTTCTGTATATATTTTGTCGTTTGATGTGATAGTTTGTGATAGTTCCAGTGTGGAGACCAGTCTGTTGTTCTATAGGCCTCATCTCAACAGTTGTTTCTTGTAACGGGAAATACTTGAAGTGCCGAATATCTTTTCCAAATGTGTCTATCTAACCTGAAGCCCCACCACAACACTGACTACGTGTCTTTTGACCGGAGGTCTTCATATAAAGACATAAAAAAATCACAGAAAAACAACACAAAATATTGCTTGTCGACATTTAATGATATTGAATTATTTTTAAGCCCACAGGCTAAGGCTACATACATTTTATTTTGTGCATATCTATATCTATCTATCTATCTATCTATCTATCTATCTGTCTGTCTGTCTGTCTGTCTGTCTGTCTATAGCTTATGTTGGATTATTTAGGTTTTTATGAAGAATTCTGAATTCTTTATATTAAAAGCTATATAATCCCAAGTAAACTATATATAAGCCTCAAATAATTTTTTTGCACTTTTATTAATAGGATTTTAATTATCCTGAAGGGGGATTTCATTTCTTTTTTGTGCGGCATTTGATTGTGATCATGGGTTCTTAAACACAAACTACATATTATGTTGGATCAAGGGAGAAAGAGAGACTGTGAAAGTTTAGAATGGGGAAAAAACAAACATCTAATATAATCTTCACAAATCTGTGTAACTGGGTGTGAAAATCTCAGATGAGTCACTGGAGTAGATCAGTAATGAGGGGATGATGTCACAATGCCATAAAGCCCTGCTTCACGTTTAATTTTGTGCTTAACATTAACACAAAGAGGGTTGCTTAAAGTTGTTTTTGTCAAAGAAAAGTCTACAACAAATTAGCAAGTTACTGGTCCATTATGTGATTAGGAAAAGCTTCATTTTTAAAAGTATTTTTCTGAGCAGATTTTGAGGCTTCTGTCAATTGTCTGGCTTGCTAATATTTCAACAGTTCAGTTATCTTGTCAACTATTAGTCATAACTACAGTTGTCATGCTTTTATGTGCAACCCAGAGGCTTTCCGAAAACTGTTTTTGATTTTTTTTTTTTTTTAGCACACTTGCACATAGAGGTCATTGGTTGCGAATCCACTCCAGGTTGATGTGGGATCTGGTCTGGAGGTGAGAAAGACTCTGTAGGGTGTCTTCCTCTTCCCCCCGAGCTCATTAGTGTTTGATGGACCTGCGTTAGTGCCAAAAGGCTTCCGTTAGCATACTCACACTCACGCAGATCTGGCCTGAAACCTCCCTCTGAGTCAGTTTTTCCAACGGCTTGAGATGTAACTCAGGAAAGTGCTAAAGAGGCGATGCATGTATGTCACCTTTTGCTAACATGTGGGTGGAGACCCAGAGATTATACTTGTCAAATGAAGGTTCAGTAGCTGTGCTGCTATAATATCCTGAGACTGAGAGTGATTCACACGTCTGCATGCGAGACGTCTTGAGTTTTAAAGGTGTTTCAGAGCAACTAGAACTGCATGATTAATCAGAATAAAACTGAAATTGCGATACGGCTTAGTGCAATTTTTGCGATTTAATTAAATATATACACTGTGTTTCACAGTGGAGCATGGCACTGTGTTCATTTGCACACGAGCAGCTCGTGATCCAGTGTTTTCAGTGTCTTGAAGCAACTCGGTTTGCAGTAAATGCACATACTCCATCTTTGTATCTACTCTGATTTTGAGTCACTTATAATGTGCGTTTGAAAATGCATCATGCACTAACCATCTTCCTAAACTTGTAATGAGAAGTGCAAGTACAGCAAACTAAGAATTTTTTTTATCAAATTTTAAATCATTTGATAAATTTATCAGAAAAATTTCATAGTTTTTTTCTCCCTAATCGTGCCGCTGTATGGAAGCGCGTTTCTGCCACAGAATAAAAAAGATAATTGTGACCTTTTATCCCACAATTCGGACTTAGTGAGAATTGTGCAATATAAACTCAGAATTTTGACTTTTTTTCAATTCTGAGTTTACATCTCACAACTTTGAATAAAAAAAAACAAAAAACGTAAATGCTATTTTTCTCGCAATTCGAACTTTTCTTTGCAGAATCTTGAATTTATATCTTGCAATTCTGAGTTAATATCTCATAATTCTCAGTATATCTCATAATTCTGAGTTTACATCTCAATTCTGAGTTAATATCTCATAATTCTCAGTATATCTCATAATTCTGAGTTTACATCTCAATTCTGAGTTAATATCTCATAATTCTCAGTATATCTCATAATTCTGAGTTTACATCTCAATTCTGAGTTAATATCTCATAATTCTCAGTATATCTCATAATTCTGAGTTTATATCTTGAATTCTGAGTCTATATCTCATAATTCTGAGTTTACATCTCAATTCTGAGTTTATATCTTGAATTCTGAGTGTATATCTCATAATTTTGCGTATACATCTCATAATATTGAGTTTATATCTTGCAAGTCTGAGTTTTTTCTCAGAATTACTAGAAAAAGTCAGAAAGTCAAAAGTCAGGAAAAAGGAGAAAAGTCAGAATTGTGTGATTAAAAAGTTGCATTACATTTTTATTTTTTTATTCTGTGATGGAAACGGGCTTCCACATCTATGAGCAACTATAGTGTGTGTGTTTTTTCTCTCTGTTTAGTCTAAATAGATGTGTGTGTATTTGTGGGTGGGATGTTCCTCGCTGTGTTTTACTGTGTGAATCCATGTGTGTGAGAGACGGCGTTCACTAAAGCTCGCCAAGGCAGAATCCCGGCAGGCAGGCGGCAACAAGTGTGTTTTTCCACCAGATTCCTTTTTGGGGCTGCGCAGCAAGACCTGTGTCACGTGACACTTTCCTTTGCCTCCCCCTCTCGCCCTCTCTGCGGCGTGGAGACCACCCTCACAGGGATCGCAGACCCCAGTAACACCCTTTCACACTCCCTGAACCTGAAACAATCAACTTTTAATAGCAGCTGTCCATCCAGTCAGCGGCCCGAGCGGCACAGAGCCGGAGCTCAGAGACCGAAGCAGAGAAGGAAGGAGTCAGAGAGGGTAAAACCCGCTAAATACCTCCTTTCCCTCTTTTATGCTCCTCAGGCTTTTCCTCCATCCTCTTTTCTGTCCCTCTTTCATTCATGAAGGACAAGAGAGACAGAATAAAGCTCAGGACTGATGCTGCGCGTCTTCTTAGGTCTTACAGTGCATGTGTCAGCTGGATTCACATTATTGGCCTTTCTTTCTTTCTTTTCTGCCTGATTTTTTGCTCTTGCTTTTTTGCATTCTTTCTGTTTTTTTGCTTTATTTTTTCTTGCTTTTTTTGCTTTCTTGCATTCTTTGTCATTTTTGCTTTATTTTTTCTTGCTTTTTTGCAATCTTTTATGTCTATTTTGTTATCTTTTTTGTTCGCTTGCTTTTTTGCTTTCTTTACTTATATCTGTCTTTTATCTTTCTTGCTTTCTGTCATTCTCTCTTTCTTACATGCTTTCTTGACTTCTTTCTCTCTGTCTTTCTTGATTTTTGGTTTCCTTCTGTTTTTCTTTCTTTGTTTCTTTCTTTTTTTTTCTTGCATTCTTGCCTTCTTTCCTTCAGTCTTGCTTTTTATTTCTTGCTTTTTGCCTTCTTTCTGTTTTTCTTCTTTCTCTGTCTTTTTTGCCCTCTTTCTTGCTTGCTGAGTTCTTGCTTTTTTCATTCTTTCCGTCTTTTTAAAATTCCTTTTTCTTGCTTTTTTGCATATTTTTTATGTCTATTTTGTTATCTTTCTTGTTTGCTTGCTTTTTTGCTTTCTTTACTTATATCTGTCTTTTATCTTTCTTGCTTTCTGTCATTCTCTCTTCCTTACATGCTTTCTTGACTTCTTTCTCTCTGTCTTTCATGCATTTTTGGCTTCCTTCTTTTTTGCATTCTTTCTCTCTGTTTTGTTTTCCTTCATGCTTTCTTTCCTCCTTTCTCTTTTTTATCATTTTTTAATTCGTTCGTTCTTGCTTTCATTCTGTATTCATGCCTTCTTTCTTTTCTCTTGTCTTCATTAAAGAAATAATTTTGTAATCATTTTTGCCCCTTATGTCATTTCAAACCTCCATGGTGTGCTTTCTGCACTAGAACATAAAGGAAGATGTTTATCACAATGTTCATGTTCCAGTGGCTATAAAAGAAATGTAAACAAAGAGCAGCGTGAGCATTCTGTTAAACATCTCCTTCTGTGTTCCACAGCAGAAATACAGTCATTCGGAGACAGAATTATCTTTTTCAAATAAATTAATTTGTGCATGAAGTTTTCCTTCAAGTCACAGGCATCCAGATGACCATTTCAGGAGTTGCTTGCAACCAAGTCCAAGCGTTTCTTCAGTGGTCATTCTCACAGTTTGAGCTGACATTAAGCGTCGGATCATCTGTCATCGGTTTCGGGTGGAAAAATGTCGCAACGTCATGTTTGAACAGAACATAAGCAAATATATAAATGTTTAAATAACGAAGCGCTGACACAGACCACTAAACCTCGATTGTTTTCTCTCACCACACCTCTGTCTCTCTGGTTTGGGTTCCATCTCTCTGATGTGAGATCTGAATAAAATGGTCAATAACTCTTTCATAGTCGAGATGATTCCCTCGCTGGATTTTGCATCGATGAAAGACGAGAGCTCAGTAAGGATCCGCTTTGATTGCAGTGTAGCTTTCAAATTAGAGGCTAGATTATGTTGCGAAAAGGTCGGACAACTGAGCTTTACAAGCAGCCATTGTCCATGATGAAGACTATCCGTGTATTATAATCATGAGTGTTTCAGATGCTGGCATGTTCACATCACTGATCTGCAGATCTGGTGGCTCTGCAACTGAAAGTGATCGTACTGTCAGTGTAGGACAGGAATTGTTTGAGATTTAGACAGCGAGACCTGTTTCTCAACTTATTTCCCCTGATTCTACCTTTCACTTCAATCCCTGTTCACCGAGTCTCCGAATAAATTAATCACTTTAAACCAGCCCAACAAGTTTCAATAGTCCAGTTCATCTCCAGATATAGTCTCTTCGTTCTGGTGTTTGGCATGTTCCAAAGAAGAGAAAGATCACAAATAAGGACTCTTTAATATCCTTTGTTTTTGTTGCTCTGAAACAGCAATGAGAGCAAATGAAGACTTTCTTTCATTGTTTCTTGCTCCTCAGATGTTTCTTCTGAGAAAAGGACACCTTTAATCTCACATGTGTCTCCTCTGGAGTTTCAGAAGAGATCCTGACAATGTCTCAAACTCAAAACAGAACTCTTTCCACGTTCATTTTTATTGATGAACTCTATACACTTACTGTATGACAACTATGACTCGTTTGGGACTGAAGTCTCCAATAGCTCTCCATTCATTTACACTGAACAGAAAAATGGTGTATAAATGATTTTCACTCAGAAATTAGTAGTCAATTTCACAAAGAATTATAACGAATTGCCAAATAACCCTTGTGCTGTAAATCCCCAAAATAACTGGCCTTTTAAAATGGCTTGTAAATCTCGTATTGTGCTATGTTATTATCACCAAATCTTGTATTCAATCTTTTTGTCTGTTTGTTTTCTTTCAGTTAGCATAGGTTTTGTATTTTATTGGTTAATTTTGGCAATAATCACCCAAAAACTGAAGTGCATAAACTCAGCTGAACCAGTCAGTTCCAAAAAGAAATACAAAACCTGAAAATTGAAAGAAAACAAGTTGACAAAAAGATCCAAAATTTGGTAATAATATATCATACACTCTAAAAAATGCTGGGTTGTTTCAACCCAACATTGGGTCAAATATGGACTAACCCAACTGTTGGGTTAAATTTTTACATTAAATTTTTAACCCAAAAGTTGGGTTAGTCCATATTTGACCCAAAGTTGGGTTGAAACAACCCAGCATTTTTTAGAGTGTAACGAGTGATTCATAAGCTATTTTTAAAAGGCTGGTCACTTGTGACCAGGAACACAAATGTAACAAGGTGGGGAAAAATCCCCTCAAAAATTATCAACAAACAAACAAATAAATAAAAATTGGGAAACTGTTATAACACTGTATGAGCAAAGTTAGTAGGTTTTAGTCTAATGCAATAACATTAACTAGCAAAAAGAAAATCCTCTCTGGGTCAAAATGGGTTAGTGTGAACTTTTGAAGTAGAAAAACTGAAAATAGTATTTATTCCAAAAATCTTTGATTTATTTACAACTTCAGGCAATTTTTACAGTATAGGAGAAACAACTGAGTTACTAAAGAGATCTTTAGTGCTTATTCTTTCCTATTGGTTTGTGTAGAAACTGAATTTGTGTCTGGATTTCCCAGCTGAGTTCAGGGTCTCTCTCTATCCGTACACGTTTTCAGCGTGTCATCGTGTGTGTGTGTGTGTGTGTGTGTGTGTGTGTGTTTGTGTGAGTGTGTGTGTGCGTGCGTGTGTGTGTGTGTGTGTGTGTGTGTGTATCTCTGTGTCCCTGTGTGTGTGTGTGTGTATCTCTGTGTCTCTGTGTGTGTGTGTGTGTATCTCTGTGTCTCTGTGTGTGTGTGTGTGTGTGTGTGTGTGTGTGCGTGTGTGTCTGTGCGCGCGTTTTTG
>NW_015538073.1:70032-73597 GCF_001515605.1 Sinocyclocheilus anshuiensis
TGTCTCTGTGTGTGTGTGTGTGTGTGTGTGTGTGCATGTTATGACTCACTGGTGTCCAGAGCTACGAGGGGGCGTGTTTATTATTCACTCTGTTGCCATGGAGACACTGGAGTTTTGAACTCGCATCATTGTAATTACGTGTCTTTGATGTTTTCTTGCGCTTCGGATTTTTGGCATTTGACAAATTAGATGCAACCCAGAGGAATCATCAAAAGAAAGTTAAATTAATTACCCAGAGTATTTGGCGGCTGTACGTTTTAGCAGCAGTGCAGATAAACATCCAAACATGCGCACACACGCATGCACAAACACGCATACGCTCAACTCTACACCTGTGCACGCTTTCATGTGTTAGTCATTGCATAAGTTTGCGTCACCTCACACGCATGCCGAGCGCATTACTTCCGCCGTTACGTACATGTATGCGCACACATGTTCCCTTCACTCGAAGGCATACCCAATTAAGTCTTTACAAAAATAATATCGTTGGCGAAAGCTGAGAGGAGTTGAGTTTTATTAACACTGGAGTGAATAATGCGCTGAGAGAGAGACTAAGAGAGAGAGAGAGATCTGCAGATTGTTTGAAATGTGCTGTGAGTCAGACTCTCAGATTTATGCCCATGGGCTGCTGCGGCTTCTTGGGTGGGCTGCACAGACGCATTCGACCAATCAGAGACGCAGAAACTCAGTGCTGCTTTCCTGCTCTCTGTCTTTCTTTCTTGCTTTCGTTTTCCTTGTTGTGTTTGTCTTTCTTATTTCTTCCGTCCTTTCAAAATTCTACTTACTACAGTTTTTTTTTTCATCTGCTTACACACAAAATCTTTCCTTGTCACACATTTCTGAAACCTGACACAAACAAACAGCAGAAACACACACCAAATCTGCAAAACCATACACTAATTCTTGGCCTTTGACTCAGTTTTTAGTTTCATAAAACACCTTTTGCAAAACACAACACACAATTCTCTATGTAGCACACCTAAATCTAACAGGAATTAATATTATGGCAAAGGTGTTTGCTGTGCAATTCCTGGATTTGTGTGTAAAGTTTTGAAGAAAAAAAAAAAGAGTAATTAGTTGAAAAAAAAAAACTAGTAGTTCACTAAAAATAAAAATGCATAGTTTACTCACCTCATGTCTCATGTTGTTTCAAACCCGTATGATTTTCTGTCTTCTGTGGAGATATTTAGATGAATGTTCACGCTGCTCTTCTCTAATGCAAGCTGACACACTGCAAAAAAAGAAAAAGAAAGTTGGCTAATAAAAAGTGTTATGCTTAAATTAAAATAAGTGAGAAAACGACTTTCATGCTTAAAATAAGTAAACGATAGAATATGAAATACACTTCTGTCTTAATATCGTGTGCAGTTTTGTTTCTCTGTTATTTTGCACCTTTTTAAAGGATGTTTGGATATTAATTCATTGAGAATATGGTTTGTGTTTTTTTTATAGTTGACTGAAACCATAAAAAGTTCATTGCTTGAAATAAAATAAACTGAAATAAAATATTAAAATGTACTTATTTCAGCTAGTTGTTAGGACAAGACATGGGTTTCTAATTTTCATTTAGTTTAACTTTATGTACTAGAATAACAAACTAAAATAAAAATTATTCAAATCTATTTAGACATATTTTTAAAAAACAAAAACGAATAAAAATAACAAAAACACAGAACAATATGACTAAAACTTTAACTGAAATTAAAATGAAAACATACAATATAAATAAAAACAAATTCAAAATATCAATAAAAACTATAATAGTATCTCATTGATACTAAAATAAAACTGGTGAGCATCAGCTGTCAGACTCTAAAAAAGAAACTTCTTGTCACGGATGCACGAGACTAATAGTGTTATTGGTCCTCCAGCTTTTAGATTGTGTTTGCATCACTATTTTATTTATTCGTTGGTTCTGAGCAGAAATGATTGGTAAGCTGTAGCACTGGTTAAATGAGTTTATGTTGCTGAAGAGTGAAGTATCAGCACAGGAATGTAATGAGGATGAGTTACACTGACCCTGTGTGTGTGTGTGTGTGTGTGTGTGTGTGTGTGTGTGTGTGTGTGTGAGTGTGAGTGTGTGAGAGTGTGAAAGTGTGAGAGTGATTGTATTATTAGTGCTATTCACTGATATAGACATGCTGCTTTTCTTTGATTTGCAAAACTGCAGTATGGATGAGGTTTATGTGGGTAATTTGGGGTAGTTGGCATACTATATACCACATAAAACTATTTTAAACAACATTTTTCTAATTCTTGTGCTATCATTTTACATGCATTTTTATGAGCTTATATTAACTTAGAGAATGCATGGAATATTTTGTACTTTTAAAATGAATTTCTCACACCACAGGACCATTTAAAATGAACTAATGTATTACACGCATATACATTTTAATCTTGTTGTTGATACAAGTACTTGTCAACTACCCAAATACCTGTCAGACCTCTGTATTAAAGATGTATTAACCGACTTCATGTTCAGTTTTATCTCAGAATTCATTTAATAAAAATCTTTCCAGATAAGCTGGGCGTCAGAGGGACAGAACGAGACGTTTAGCGTGCCGTCGAGAGCTCGTTTCTGCTTGTTCTCTGTTCAAGTGCAGATCTGATAAGAGTTGCTCCGCTCAGAATGTTGTTTTCGTGCCAGTTCGCTCTGTTTGTTTTACAAAACCAAAAAAAAGTCGAAGGAAAATCAGGGCCCGCATATCCTCCGTAATTCCAGCAGGATTTGAGTGTGTGCAGGAGATGTGACTGATAGACAGATGAAACCTTTTTCTAATCGTGTCACTCATCTAAAGCTTCCTTCAGCTCTGAATGCACTGTATGCGTTAAACGTATTTTCATTTATTATTGTTTTAATAATAATAATACAAATTATTAGTAGTATTATTTAAACAATATTTATTGTTGTAAATTGTTTCATATTTAATTTATTTTTATTATAAATACAAATATTTTTAATTAAATTATAATAAAATAAAATAATTAATATTTTAATTATATTTATAGAAAATGATTATTATTATTAAATAATATTTAAATGTCATAGTGTAATATTTATACTCATTTATATTATTTCCATTTATTATCCAGTTTTTCCCAACTTACATCTCCAAAAAAAGCATATTGTTTTGTTGTATTTTTGTATTGTATTTTTTTTGTTTGAGTAATTTCTTTTAATTTTTTAACATTATTTTTATAACTATTAGTATTAATATTCATAATAATAATAATAATAAACAATGGTTAAATGTAATATTTTAATATTTACACTCATTTATATTAATTTCTATTTATTATTCATAGTGTATGTATGTGTGTGTGTGTGTATATATATATACATATATGTATACATAGCCTATTATTATGTATACACATATAATATTATAGATATATACATATAATATTACACTTCCGTCAGCCGTGTGGCCACTAATGCAGCTTGAGGCTTTTATAGTAATAGTCGTTTGTGCTTGTGAGCTCGTAAGTTATTATTTACAGCCGGTGCTCTGTGTGTGTGTGTGTGTGTGTGTGTGTGTGTGTGTGTGTGTGTGTGTGTGTG
>NW_015538073.1:73893-75982 GCF_001515605.1 Sinocyclocheilus anshuiensis
GCCGCATCTGTTTCTCATTGAGACATGCTGTTCCTCCTCAGAATTATAATAATTGCACTCATTAATTACACACACGCACTGAGTTTCAGGACTTGGGGTCATCGGAGCTCTTATGCTTACAGACACAGATTTGCTAAATAATGTTTAACAAAGTGTTATCCAGGCTTGAGCTCTCACATTGAGTTCCTCAGAGCTGTCCTTCTGCTAAGCAAGTGTTGGATGGGACAGCTGATGGTTTAGTCAGGACTCTTTGTTTAGCAAACGTAAATTAGTTTGTTCATGCAATGCTGGTTGTCTTATTTCGCTAATAGAAAAATTCTTGTCACAGCAACAGTTACTCTCATTGAGGTAATACATTTTTTCTGTTTTCTGGATGGGAAAAAAGAATGTGTAAAAAGTCACCACTTTATCAATTTTATGTTTATTTACAAATGATAAACAGTGAATTGTTAAATAAACCTTAACCGCATAATTTATTAATGCTGCAATGCATGCTGGGAACTCACAAAGCCTTAACATTTCAACAATATGAAATTCTTTGTTCAGAAAACTGTGTTTGAGTAGTTGGACAACATTTGGGGTCATTTTGTTGGTCTGACAAGAGTTTTTATGTAGTTTCAAGAAAAAAGCATTTTTTTAGAATTTGATTCTCAAATGATTTCGTAAAGTGGAGAATATGCAGTTGTATTTTTTACAGTGGCAGTCCAGTTGTGTGGACGGGTCGGTACACTCTTAAAAATAAAGGAGCTTAAAAGGTTGTTCACAGCGATGCCATAGAAGAACCATTTTTGGTTCCACAAAGAAGCATTCAGTCAAAGGTTCTTTAAAGAACCATCTCTTTCTTAGCTTTTTATAACCCGAAGAACCTTCTTTCACCACAAAGAAGCTTTTGTGAAACAGAAAGGTTCTTCAGATGTTAAAGCTTCTTTATGGAACCATTCAGACAAAAAAGTTCTTCTATGGCATCACCGTGAAGCAACTTTATTTTGAAGAGTGTAAAGCATCGTAGCTGCAGCAGCTGTTGTTGTTTCAGCTACTGACGTGATGTTTTCGCACTGGCATATAAACACACACACGCACTCATTCACACATACACACACACACACACACAAGCACATGCACACACTCACACACACGCACACACACACACTCACACACACGCACACACTTACACTCACACACGCACTCACACACTCAGGCACACTCACACACTCTCACACTCACACACTCTCACACACACACACACTCACGCACACGCTCACACACACACACACACACATGCGCACACACACACACACACGAGTCGTTCTGATGTCAGATGGACTTCCTGTGGCAGTCGGACATTAATCTGGGAAATCTCTGGAGTCGTATCAGTCACGAGTCAAACCCCGATCAGACCACATCAGTGTCATTTCAGATCAGTGAAATTCATATTTTAAATTATTTTAGTACATCAAAATGAATTTAAACTACATGAAAATGTGAAATGTTGCCTTGGCAACCAGCTGAAATCATTTAAAAAAAAAAGTTATTTATTTATTATTATTTTAATTATTTTAATTATTTAAATATATAAATTAATTTTAATTTTGTATCACCTTACAGCAAGGTTTTATTTGTTAAGATTAGTTAATTGCATTAAAATTGCAACATTGGTTTACATTAACTAAAAATGAAAAATACTTCTCAAGCATTTATTAATGTCTAATGTTAATTTCAGCATTTACTAATACATCATTAAAATTAAAAGTTGTTAATATTATTTATGAACCTGAGCCAACATAAACTAACAATCAACAGTTGCATTTTTATTAGCTCATGTTAAGAATAATAATAAATACTGTAACAAATGTACTGCTCAGTTAGTTAATGTTTGTTACTGCATTAATAATGTTACCTAATGTGACCTTATTGTAAAGTGTTACTATTTTTATGGCTTTAGTTTTAGTTAATGATGAAAACCCTAGAGAGAATGTCTAATTGTGTCTTTTCAGTGTTGTCTTGTGAGACTCTCATGAAGAGTGTGTGTGTGTGTGTGTGTGTGTGTGTGTGTGTGTGTGTGTGTGTGTGTGTGTTTGAAGCTTGAAGC
>NW_015538073.1:76142-77599 GCF_001515605.1 Sinocyclocheilus anshuiensis
TAGTGTGTGTGTGTGTGTGTGTGTGTGTGTGTGTGTGAGAGAGAGAGAGAGAGAGAGAGAGAGAGTTAAACCATTCTCTTTGTTGTCTTAATGCTTTGGCAATACAAAATGTAGTTTTGTCATGCCAATAAAGCTAATTGAATTTAATTGAATTGAGAGTGTGTGAGTGAGAGAGTGTGTGTGTGCGTGAGAGAGAGAGAGAGAGTGTGAGTGTGTGTGTGTGTGTGTGTGAGTGAGTTTGTGTGTGTGTGTGTGTGTGTCACGCTCACACCTGCTCAAACAGTGTCTGTAGCTCCTTCACAGGTAACAGACACTGTGTTTACCTTTTCACTCACCGCTTCACTGCAGTAAACACCAGCCTGCGGGAATCTCACATGAACATACAGAGACGATTATGGCATAACCAGTGCAGGTTTCTTTTTTTCTTCAACTGGATCAGGATAAATTGTAGAACTTGTCCATTTTTAATAGCTAATAGTATTTTAGTTTCATCACAGCTGTGAGTGATTTTTTGTTACTTGCTGTTGCCAATCCCTGTCAACTGATATTTATAATATAGTGGGAGGGGCATTCTCATTCTAGAGAGCTTCTGATTGGACAATAACTGGTGAAGTACAGGATGAGTCATCAGTATGTACAAAAAGTACAGAAAACATGGATGATAGAGAAAATGTGGCCAGAATACTGTAGCAGACATTAAAATGCATTTCACTATTTCATTTGATAAAAACTATCGTCTTCACTATAAACCAGCAAAATAAAAGTTTAGTTTTACTTGAAGAAATTATGACAGAAATATATTACTTATAATTTTAAAAATGATTAAAAAACATATTTTATGCAGCAATGTATTTTACAGAAACGTTATATTGTAAACAAAGTTTTATTTTCATTTTTTTATTTAATTAAACTGTTAAAGTATTATGAATTCAGTTGATTAGACATGCTTTTTGATTATTAAAATGTAATCAACCCATTAAAATGGAATCCAGAAATATTAAAACAGAAAACACAGAATTTGGGGGAAAAAAATGAAAAATTGAAATTATGAATGAAAATCCACTCATCTTATATTATAAAATATTAAAATAAAATAAAAATGTTAATTAAAAAAAGTTCATAGTTTTTTTTGTTCATAATCACCTTTTTGTCTGCACTAATTTTAAAAATGAAGTATAAAGTTTTCAGATTTTGTTTTTACAAATATTTCTGTGTCCATAAAACCGCCTGAATAATAGTTACACAAGATGTTTTGGTTAAAATAGATGGACAATATAATCCTGTCAACTACCCAGCAGTGTTTCACGTGAACTACCCACCTGTAGGTTGTTAAACAGTCACTGCGAGAACTTTCCCAGATGATGATGATGATGATGATGATGATGATGCCTTTCCCTGCCTCAACCATTGTTCATTTCGCAGATAAGCAGGTGTGTGTGTGTTTGTGTGTGTGTGTG
>NW_015538073.1:77876-80376 GCF_001515605.1 Sinocyclocheilus anshuiensis
TGCGCGCGTGTGTGTGTGTGTATGTGTGTGTGTGTGAGTGTGTGTGTGTGGCTCCCTGTGGAGACACCTGGAGTCCTGGGCTTCATCTGGCCGGTCAGCTGGAGGACGCTTGTGAGAAAGTGTTTGTGTGAAAGAGGAAAGATCCTCAGGTGCCTTATTGCTTTACTGTGGCTGTGAGGTCAAATGCTGAGAATGACCCTGATTGTTCTGTAGTTTAATGTGGTGAAGGCTTGTCTGAATCAGAGAATGAGGCATTTTGAGACTCGTATACTCAAGCGTTTCAGGATGTGTTGATGCTTTATCAACAGCTAAAGAGTTTCATTTGCAGAGTTGCATGATTTTCACAAACAAACAAGTTGTTGGCATGTCGAACAGTAATAAAACCAGCAGTAAAGCACCTTATTAACGCATATAAAGATCTATAAAATGGAATTAGACTGACTGATCTTAGTTTCCTGTTACCATTAGATATTCTGCTTTATGAAGTACAAGCGCTATCTTTACTGTCGGTATTCTTTACCAAGATAATATTTAATTTCTCAGAGACGCTCTTTTATGGCTTAATTGAGTTCTCAGTTATATTTCATTTAAGTATCAGCTTCGTCTCATATGTTTTTCCTAAAAAACAACACTAGTCGTCATCCAGTAAGAGTATAGAGCTATAAAAGGAATGTGAAGCAGCTCTAATCGCTTGAAGACTTTTGATTGCAGACTTTGGTATCTTGGTTGATCTGAGCTCAGTTTGAGACATTATTGAGATCATTTCTGAAAATCAAGAAGAGACATTTGAGATTACTGGGTTGTTTTTTATCAGGAGACTCATCTGAGGAGCAAGAGATTTCAGTGAAAGTCTCATTTGTGACTCATCAAAGTCTCATCGTTGTCTAGAAGAAATAATGGATGTTCATCTGAGGGATGCAATGTCTTACTTTTGAGTACCTTGGTGTTGATCATTTTGATTGAACAAACTAAACATTCGCTGTAGGACTGCTCAATTTGGAGGAAAAGACAAATTGCTTTTTTTTGGATTTACAATTTAAAATGTGCTTAAATTTCTAGGTTTTATTTAGCTTGTTGGCTGCGCAATTTGGGCAAAACTTTGTGATTTTATATTTATATATATATAATCACTAAAATACAGTAAAATAAAAAATTTGTTTTTAAGAAAAATAATATATATTTTTACAGTAAATTGTTGATTTGCGTTTTGATAATCGCAATAAGCCGTAATGTGATTTCAATTAATCGTGCAGCTCTAATCCTTTGATATATTTCATAAATTGGTGATTGTTGTGTCCTGTATGTTCAACATGAGCATTAATGACTGTATTTGATTGCTGTGGCTGGATTAGGGTTAGTTACAGTTATTTATTGTTGTTTGAGTGTCTTCGGTTGGGATTCCTCCAGTTAGTGAAGTTGTGTTTGCTAAACCTCTGAGGTGTGTGTGGTTTACCTCGCTGTACACACACACACTCACACACACGCACGCACACACACACAGACCTCAGGCACAGCTTCATCCTTAAAGCCGCACAAACGCTAGTGAAGGAGCTGCTTGTCTTTGGCCTTTAGTTGCAGGAGTTAGAAGAGGGTTTGGAGAAGGACTTTCCTCTGGTCCTGACGGACGTGTGATTCACGGCCTGCTCTGTGCGTAAACAGAAAGCAGGAGAGCAAACATGTTTAGCAGTGAGTGGAGTCGCTGGAGGACAGACGTGTGTCCGGCTGAGAGCTTCATGAGTCTGTACACAACACACACAACCAGCCTCTGTGTGCGTGTGTGTGAGTGTGAGTGAGTGAGTGAGTGTGTGTGAGTGTGAGGGTGAGTGTGAGTGTGTGTGAGTGAGTGTGAGTGAGTGTGAGTGAGTGTGAGTGAGTGTGAGTGAGTGTGAGTGAGTGTGAGTGAGTGTGAGTGAGTGTGAGTGAGTGTGAGTGAGTGTGAGTGAGTGTGAGTGAGTGTGAGTGAGTGTGAGTGAGTGTGAGTGAGTGTGAGTGAGTGTGAGTGAGTGTGAGTGAGTGTGAGTGAGTGTGAGTGAGTGTGAGTGAGTGTGAGTGAGTGTGAGTGAGTGTGAGTGAGTGTGAGTGAGTGTGAGTGAGTGTGAGTGAGTGTGAGTGAGTGTGAGTGAGTGTGAGTGAGTGTGAGTGAGTGTGAGTGAGTGTGAGTGAGTGTGAGTGAGTGTGAGTGAGTGTGAGTGAGTGTGAGTGAGTGTGAGTGAGTGTGAGTGAGTGTGAGTGAGTGTGAGTGAGTGTGAGTGAGTGTGAGTGAGTGTGAGTGAGTGTGAGTGAGTGTGAGTGAGTGTGAGTGAGTGTGAGTGAGTGTGAGTGAGTGTGAGTGAGTGTGAGTGTGTGTGTGTGTGTGTGCAGGACGACAGGTTTAGACAAGCCTCCCGTCAGCCTGTTAAAATGCTAATGTCCCATTTGGCTTTAGGGTTCAGACTTTCCTGATTTGGATCTTCTGCTGCTGCTGTCTGAGCTGGAAATGTGTTTAGTCAGCTAATGTTAA
>NW_015538073.1:82163-89699 GCF_001515605.1 Sinocyclocheilus anshuiensis
GAGCGCTGTACATTCACTCCCCCCACCCACAATCCCTGCCGGTACGAGACTCGAACCCGCAACCTTTGGGTTACGAGTCCGACTCTCTAACCATTAGGCCACGACTTCCCCAGAAGGAAATTTGAAATAATAGTCAGAAAAAATGCAAAATATTTAATAAAACCTTGCATATGTTTTTTGTAGGGCTGTCAGTTTAACGCGTCAAGTCGTCAACTTAATTAATTAGTTATAAAAAAAATAACGCGATTGAAATAATTTAATACCCAAATAATCCAAATAACCCAGCGCTGGGTAAATATTGGACAGAACACATGCTGGGTTATTTTGACATTAAATGATCTAAATATCAGTCGTATCTATATTTGCAATAATCTGTCTCAGTAAGATGAGATTGAAATGATCCAAACATATAATGCAGTGATTGAGAGCTGAAGAAATAACCGTGAGATGTTCTGGAGGCTTGTGAAGATCATTCCTCCGCTGAGGAACAGTGAAAGTAAAGCTTCTGGAAACAAACGCTCCTCAAAAGATCCTGAGGATCAGATTTGAGACTCTAAAACATGATTGATGGAGAATCAAGTAAAGCTGAGCTGCTTCAGTCCAGTAAGAGTTCATCTGGAGATATTACTGCAGTTATTCTGACCTTTACTTGATCAAAATCACTCAAAATTCACAGCAGAAGCTGGACGCTTGTGCAATTACACTAAAAGAGCTTTTACTGATAAAAACTCTAAACTATCAATCAGAGACAGAAGACATGAGGAGATTGAGTGCGACAGGTTTAACAGTGAAGTTTGATCATGTTGATCATTAGTAATTCATGAATCAAATACAATCCATTAGGTTTAGTACTAAGAGGGAATCAATCCTCACACACTTTCACTGTCACTCTAAAGCCGTCATTAACAGACCTTCTGTTTTACCTTCACATGCTAATTACTCATTTAGCACTGACCGCGCACACACACACACACACACACACACGCACGCACTCACACACACGCACACACTCACACACACACACGCACACTCACACACACACACACAAACACACACACTCTCCTGGTGTGAGGAAGGAGGAAGCTGTTCCAGCGGTTGTGTTGCGTCTGCTTTGTTGCCCAATACACAAACCTGAGCTGGAGAGAGAGACAGACAGACGGGGGGAGGACTGTTCTTTGAAATGACGTGTGAAACAGGGACACTGGTATTAAGTGCTGGGCTCTGCTGGGGATCTATTGTTGGCGCTCAAGGGTCCCGGTGAGCCTCATGATCTGCTGCATTCATGTGAATGTGTTCAGTCTCAGGCCTGCAGTCCAGGTCAAAGAGCTACTAATGAGCCGCCAATCCGAACCGCCCACCGCCACACGCGCACATTTACCCATCATGCACCTGGAACGCCTACACCTACTGCTGCGCTTCATGCTGCGGAGCCTGTGTTAATTAATGCATTAAAATAGGGATTTTCACACATTTTTTGATGCACAAATATCTCCTTCTGAAGGATCTTCTTTTGAAATATAAAAGCATTTATACTGTGTGAGAAAAACATTAAGTGTAATATTATATACAGCTGTGGAAACAAGAGACCACTTGAAAATTCTCAGTTTCTCTGGATTTACTGTGTTTAGGTATGGGTTTGAGTAATGTTAATATGCAAGTAATGTAAGTAATGTTAATATTTATTTTATTCTATAAAGATCTGATAACATTTCTTTCAAGTTTCAAATAACAAAATATTTAAATAATTAATAATTGAAAAAAAAATCCCCAGAAAATGACAAGTGGTCAAAATAACAAATGTTTTAATTTGTTGTGATTGAAAATCAGGGTTATTCCACCAAATATTGATTTCTTAACTCTTACGTTCATTTCTGAAGTTAAAACACTGGTATTGTGTTTTCTAAAAATGAATATAAACATGTCTGAAAACATGGCATCTTTTTGGTATTTTGACCAATTGTCATTTTATGCAAAAAAAAAAAAAATGCTCTAAAGGACAATATTTTTATTTAAAATTGGGAAATGTTAACAGTAGTTTATAGGGGGAAAAAAACTAAAATTACATTTTACTCAAACACATAACTATAAATCGTAAATCCAGAAAAACTGAGAATTGTCAAGCGGTCTCTTCATTTTTTCCATAGCTGTATATATAACATAAAGTTTCTTTAGATTTCTTTTATTATATAAGACAGCTATTTTTTTCTTTTTTTTTTAGATAATTAATTGTAATTAATTAATTAATTTGTTGTCATTGTACAGTACTAAAGCAAAAATAAATTAATAAAATAATATATAAAATAATAAGTAAAATAATATCTGAAAAACATTATTTATTCAAAATAGTTATTAATGCAAATGTTCAGTTCAGTTTGTCAGTTTGCCCTTTTCAAAATTTCAAAATTAATTCTGGTCCAAAATATTTAATATTTTATTTCTAATATTTTTTCCTCTGTAATTTTCTGCAGATTTTCCCAGTTTAAACCCCCCTGCTTTGAAACTGCTTTCTGAATTGACTCAAATTGTTTTATGGTTATAGCCGTGGTTGACCATTCTAGTTGTGTTTTTCACTGGCTGATGGCTGATATTTTGGAAATATATATTCTATAATAACATTCCATATGATAGCAATGACTGCAAAAGAGGCATAAATGACCTTCACAAAATTGTTGAAACTATATTTAGTTTAAATAATATTTGCACATGCAAGATCCACCCCAAAAATACAGAAAATTAATGTGCATTATTCTGATCTGTCGTAAGTGAACACTTGTGTTATTTGTCTAAGCCCGTTTGGGTATAAAACAAGTTTAAATGCTAATGCAATAATCTGAATATGACATAATATTGGCCAGTTAATTAATCTGTAGAGTTTTTCAGTTGTTGATGGCTAATGATGATGATCACAAAAAGAGAGATTTTGCATGCAAATGCACTGAACACAGATGTGAGCGGATCAATCGGTCTCTTGTCATTAGTGATATGACTCCGGTCGGTGGTGTTAATGGGGACCTAACCTGTGATTTTTTTTTTCAGTAAATATTGTGTACAATTATTATCACAAATATGTGCACAACTTATCTGCAAAAAGCATTCGTCTATAGATGAATTGAAAAAATAATGCAATATTGCTTTGGATATTTTTTATATTTATTTTTGTTATATATTATATGTAAGCCAATATTGTTTAAACCTTGTTTACGAATTAATTTGTTTCATTAATTAAATAATCAATGCATAATTAAATTAAATTAATTTGTTGTCATTGTGCAATATCAAAGCCAAATAAAAAAATTTTTGCCAAAATTTGATTGCTTGCATTGTCCTCACTTTGGATAAAAGACTAAATGTAAATAAAAGCATTAAAATAATCTCTGAAAAATAATGATTAATAATGCATTTCTGCAGTGCGGTTCTTTTGTATAGAAATAAATTCTGGCCCAAAGCAACCTATTATTTCTCTGAAATTTTCTGTGGAATATTATCTAAATTAACTGACCACAAACATGTGCATTGCTTATGTGCAAAGAGCAGTCATCAGTCCACAAACTGAAGAAATGTAACGCTCGAACGCAATATCGCTTTGGAAAAAAAGTGTCTGCCAAATGCATAAATGTAAAAGTAAATTATTGCATTTAATAGGAAACATGCTACTTCAGTAATTATAGATCGCTGAGCCAATGCAAAGAATTAGTCAAAAAATATTCAGTGTTTTGCATCATAAATATGACTGGTGACTGACAAAGAGAGAACGTTTCTAACAGGTTTGTTATCAGCTTGTCTCTGCACTGATTGAGACTGTATGTGAGATGATCTGGAGAAACATCACAATAGAGCAGAAATCTGAAGCTCCGGAGCAAACAGAAGCAGATTATGGGAGCGTCTCCTCTTTCTTCTCCACTCGGCCATTATTAAGCGTCTCCCAACAGCTTAAACCTTACAAACTCTGAAAAACTGGCACATTTGATTGATTTATACTGACTGATCCTTTTTTAATGAGCATTAATTTGTAGCTTCAGTTTGAATCAAATTTCACATAATTGATTCAGCCTGAATCAAACTGATGTGACCAAATCGATTCAAATTTAGTGTAATCAATTTAACCTGAATTTATGTGAATTAAATCAATTGAATTGAATAATTCCATTGAATCAGTTTAAATCAAATTAAATGTATTATGACTGAATCTGAATCAAAATAAAATGACTGAATCAATTCGAATAAATTTTAGTACGATTGATTCAGCCGGAATCAAACTGACATGACTGAATCAAATCTAATATAATTGGGTCAATTTGAATCAAATCGAATGACCAAATCAATTTGAATCAAATTCAGTGTGATCAGTTCAAACTGAATCAAATTGATATGACTGAATTGACTTAAATTTAATATAATCAGTTCAACCAGAATCAACATGAAATGACTGAATCAATTCAAATCACATTTAGTATAATCAGTTCAACCTAAATCAAATTTATATCATATATCATGTATATCTGAATCAAATTTGACTGAATCAACCTAAATCAAATTTAATATGATCAGTTCAGCCAAATGTATATGACCGAATCAGTTTGATTCAAATGTAGTAATGCTCAGTCTAGCCTGAATCAAATATGACTCATTCAGTTTGAATCACAGTTAATATGTTTGATTAAACCTGAATCAAATAGATATGACTTAACCAACTTCAGTCAGATTTAATGTGATCAATTTAGCCTGAATCAAATTTATATGACTAAATCAACAAATTTAATATGATCAGATCCACCTGAATGAAGTTGATTTGACTGTATGAGTTTAAATCAAATGTACTATGATTAATTAAACCTGAATCAAATGTATATGATTGAATCAGGTTGAATCAAAGTTAATATGATTAATTAAACCTGAATCATTTTGAATCAAATTTAGTATGATCCATATAACTTGAAACAAATGTATATGACTGAATCCGTTTGATTCAAATTTAGTCTGCCCATTCAAACCTGAATCAAATTTATATGACTGAATCTATTTGATTCAAATTTAGTCTGCCCATTCAAACCTGAATCAAATTTATATGACTGAATCTATTTGATTCAAATTTAGTCTGCCCATTCAAACCTGAATCAAATTTATATGACTGAATCTATTTGATTCAAATTTAGTCTGCCCATTCAAACCTGAATCAAATTTATATGACTGAATCTATTTGATTCAAATTTAGTCTGCCCATTCAAACCTGAATCAAATTTATATGACTGAATCTATTTGATTCAAATTTAGTCTGCCCATTCAAACCTGAATCAAATTTATATGACTGAATCTATTTGATTCAAATTTAGTCTGCCCATTCAAACCTGAATCAAATTTATATGACTGAATCTATTTGATTCAAATTTAGTCTGCCCATTCAAACCTGAATCAAATTTATATGACTGAATCTATTTGATTCAAATTTAGTCTGCCCATTCAAACCTGAATCAAATTTATATGACTGAATCTATTTGATTCAAATTTAGTCTGCCCATTCAAACCTGAATCAAATTTATATGACTGAATCTATTTGATTCAAATTTAGTCTGCCCATTCAAACCTGAATCAAATTTATATGACTGAATCTATTTGATTCAAATTTAGTCTGCCCATTCAAACCTGAATCAAATTTATATGACTGAATCTATTTGATTCAAATTTAGTCTGCCCATTCAAACCTGAATCAAATTTATATGACTGAATCTATTTGATTCAAATTTAGTCTGCCCATTCAAACCTGAATCAAATTTATATGACTGAATCTATTTGATTCAAATTTAGTCTGCCCATTCAAACCTGAATCAAATTTATATGACTGAATCTATTTGATTCAAATTTAGTCTGCCCATTCAAACCTGAATCAAATTTATATGACTGAATCTATTTGATTCAAATTTAGTCTGCCCATTCAAACCTGAATCAAATTTATATGACTGAATCTATTTGATTCAAATTTAGTCTGCCCATTCAAACCTGAATCAAATTTATATGACTGAATCTATTTGATTCAAATTTAGTCTGCCCATTCAAACCTGAATCAAATTTATATGACTGAATCTATTTGATTCAAATTTAGTCTGCCCATTCAAACCTGAATCAAATTTATATGACTGAATCTATTTGATTCAAATTTAGTCTGCCCATTCAAACCTGAATCAAATTTATATGACTGAATCTATTTGATTCAAATTTAGTCTGCCCATTCAAACCTGAATCAAATTTATATGACTGAATCTATTTGATTCAAATTTAGTCTGCCCATTCAAACCTGAATCAAATTTATATGACTGAATCTATTTGATTCAAATTTAGTCTGCCCATTCAAACCTGAATCAAATTTATATGACTGAATCTATTTGATTCAAATTTAGTCTGCCCATTCAAACCTGAATCAAATTTATATGACTGAATCTATTTGATTCAAATTTAGTCTGCCCATTCAAACCTGAATCAAATTTATATGACTGAATCTATTTGATTCAAATTTAGTCTGCCCATTCAAACCTGAATCAAATTTATATGACTGAATCTATTTGATTCAAATTTAGTCTGCCCATTCAAACCTGAATCAAATTTATATGACTGAATCTATTTGATTCAAATTTAGTCTGCCCATTCAAACCTGAATCAAATTTATATGACTGAATCTATTTGATTCAAATTTAGTCTGCCCATTCAAACCTGAATCAAATTTATATGACTGAATCTATTTGATTCAAATTTAGTCTGCCCATTCAAACCTGAATCAAATTTATATGACTGAATCTATTTGATTCAAATTTAGTCTGCCCATTCAAACCTGAATCAAATTTATATGACTGAATCTATTTGATTCAAATTTAGTCTGCCCATTCAAACCTGAATCAAATTTATATGACTGAATCTATTTGATTCAAATTTAGTCTGCCCATTCAAACCTGAATCAAATTTATATGACTGAATCTATTTGATTCAAATTTAGTCTGCCCATTCAAACCTGAATCAAATTTATATGACTGAATCTATTTGATTCAAATTTAGTCTGCCCATTCAAACCTGAATCAAATTTATATGACTGAATCTATTTGATTCAAATTTAGTCTGCCCATTCAAACCTGAATCAAATTTATATGACTGAATCTATTTGATTCAAATTTAGTCTGCCCATTCAAACCTGAATCAAATTTATATGACTGAATCTATTTGATTCAAATTTAGTCTGCCCATTCAAACCTGAATCAAATTTATATGACTGAATCTATTTGATTCAAATTTAGTCTGCCCATTCAAACCTGAATCAAATTTATATGACTGAATCTATTTGATTCAAATTTAGTTTGCCCATTCCAACCTGAATCAAATTTATGACTGAATCCATTTGAATCAAAGTTAGTTTGCCCATTCCAACCTGAATTAAATTTATATGACTGAATCAGTTTGATTCAAATTTAGTTTGCCCATTCAAGTCAAGTCAAGTCAAGTCAAGTCAAGTCAAGTCACCTTTATTTATATAGCGCTTTTAACAATGCAGATTGT
>NW_015538073.1:92193-98176 GCF_001515605.1 Sinocyclocheilus anshuiensis
GCCAGTAACAGTGAATAGTGTATTAGTAATGTAAGCGAGATTAGCGGCAACCACGCTGGCGATGCTAGTGGGCGATATGCTAATAGCGGACTCGGGAAGTCAAAAATAGAACTAGTGATAACAAGGCGCTCTGATTGTTTTTGTTGTAGAATACAATAGGGGATATATTCACACGTTATAGAAACGAAAATGATGGTGTATAAAATTGATTTTAAGATAAAAAAATTAGACGACAAAGAATTAACTTGACGGAGCTCAAACCTGAATCAAATTTATATGACTGAATCCGTTTGAATCAAAGTTAATATGATTAATTGAACCTGAATCAAATTGAATCAAATTTAGTATGATTCATATAACACGAAACCAATGTATTTGACTGAATCAGTTTGATTCAAATTTAGTTTGCCCATTCCAACCTGAATCAAATTTATATGACTGAATCAGTTTGATTAAAATTTACTTTGCCCATTCCAACCTGAATTAAATGTAGATGACTGAATCAGTTTGAATCAAAGTTAATATGATTAATTGAACCTGAATCAAATTGAATCAAATTTAGTATAATCGCTAAAACTTGAACCAGATGTATATGACTGAATCAGTTTGATTCAGATTTAGTTTGCGCAGTCCAGCCTGAATCAAATGTATATGACTGAATCAGTTTGAATCAAATGTAGTATTTGCCGTTTTTGTGAACTCACTGATTGAGCAGACTCGCCTGATGGATGTTGATTGGTGTTTGTGATGGTAAGCAGACAGACGTACAGTGTGAAGGTGAGACGGGAGGGTTAGTGGGAGACGGGTGATTAGAATTCATCCCACGCTGCAACAAAAGGAGGAATGAAAGAGAGAGAATGCAGAAGGCGGAGAAAGTGAAGGGATTGAACGGCTCCCCCTAAATCACGGCCTTTGACTCACGGCACAATCGCAGCGGAGAGGAGGGGCGAGCGCAACCCGCAACACACACAGAGAGAGAGAGAGAGAGAGAGAGAGAGAGAGAGAGCGTTTATTATTCCGCAGACTCTCCTTTCCGAGCAGCTCGGCCAGTTTGAACAGGAGGTCAACAATTGATTCAATTACAAGACAAACTTCCCAAGAGCCCTACAGCCGGCGACTCGAGAGCTCTCGATCGCTCGCTTTTCTCTCCCGCTCTTATCTGTAAATGCTGGCGCTCCTCAGGTAGGAGAGAGTTTAACCTCCTCCGGCTCTTTGTGCGCTAATGAATGAGGAAATAGCGGATGACCCTTTGGGATCGGGTGGCAGGAACCTGTTTTTGTGGGGTGACCCTCTTTAAATCCTGAGAGAGAGAGACGTGGGAACGGTAGCGATGAGATCAGTGCTGCAAATCTTCGTCAGACGCGTGCAGAAGATTTTACATTTGGTTGCTAGGGTGTTCTGAGTGGTTGCTATGGAATTGGGCAGTACATTTGCATTTGTAGTGTTACTCAAAACTAATAAATAAAGAGTTTAAGAAGGCCTCGTCCAAATTGCACACATCTTTGTGAACTTCTTTTATACCACAATATCATTCTTCAGAGTTGCATCTTATTTGATAAAAAGTATAGTTTCTTGTTTGGAATCAGTTCATGTATTTTAGTACATCATCATACTGTTATAGTTTTTATTATTGTTTTTGAATTGTTTTGATTTTCTGCTTTCATTTTTCATTTTAGTTAAAGTTTTAGTACTTTTTTGTCATTTTGTTGGGTGCGTAATATGTCTGTATATTTTCATAAATTTTATTTCAGTTGTATTTTTAGTTATTTAATTTCATCAAGATAAACTAAATAAAAAATAAAAATGTTACCTTGGTAACTAGCTGCTATAATTTTTATTTTTTTTTTAAATATTTGTTTTGTTGTTTTACTTAATTATACTAAGCCTGATGAACTTTTTTTCAGAGCATAAAGAACATTTTTGCAAATAGTTTTGGTGCAAAACATTTGCAAATATATATGTATTTTTTTTCTTCGTTTTTTTTATGAGTTTCAGGACAATAAATTACAGAATAATTCAAATTAACTGAATGAAAAGGAATCCTACGTGAATAAATAAATGAATGACATAAACATTGGATTATTGTTTATTTATAAAGCTGGCCAAACAGCACAATGAAAATGAATGTTGGAAATATGCAAATATTTTATTTAGTGTTGTTTAGTTGCCTCAGACTTGGTGTGAAGAGTTCTGAACACTGTTTATTGTGATTTGAAGATGAAATGCTCTTGTATTTGTAAATGCACTTCAGAGACATTTAACTAAACAGTTTCTTGTCCTTCATCTGCGTCAAGTGGATGTGTGATGATCATTTCACATGTTAGGCTTTGAGATGAGTGGATGTGGAGTGATTGTTTTCTGTGGAATCAGATATAAATCAGAGACACATGAGGATGATGAAGATCTGCTGATGTTCCTCTCATTCTGATCATGATTGAACACTGAGCAAGACTCAGAGCAGCACTAGAGAATCTGCTCTCTCTGTATGCGTACAGTATATGTGTGTGTGTGTGAGTGTGTGTGAGTGTGTGAGAGTGAGTGTGTGTGTGTGTGAGAGTGAGTGTGTGTGTGTGTGAGAGTGAGTGTGTGTGTGTGTGAGAGTGAGTGTGTGTGTGTGTGAGAGTGAGTGTGTGTGTGTGTGAGAGTGAGTGTGTGTGTGTGTGAGAGTGAGTGTGTGTGTGTGTGAGAGTGAGTGTGTGTGTGTGTGAGAGTGAGTGTGTGTGTGTGTGAGAGTGAGTGTGTGTGTGTGTGAGAGTGAGTGTGTGTGTGTGTGAGAGTGAGTGTGTGTGTGTGTGAGAGTGAGTGTGTGTGTGTGTGAGAGTGAGTGTGTGTGTGTGTGTACTTGATTATGCTACACTGGGGACCAAATGTCCCCACAAGGATAGTAAAACCTGAAATTTTTTGACATTTTCACAAGGGGAAAAAAAAAGTAAAAATAGTAAATGATAGGGATGCATGATATTATCAGACCAATATCGGAATCGGCCGATAATAGCTTTAAATATAAATATCGGCATCGGCCCGATATGAAAAATTATGCCAATATGTGACCCGCAATTCAAACTTTGTATAATAATGCCAATGCTTCAATTAAATTACAACATGGTACTACTCATAGGTTTAACATAGAGAGAGGCATTCGTCAAGGCTGCCCTATCTCGCCTTATCTTTTTCTGCTTCCTATGCAACTTTTAGCCATCCACATTCAAAATAGTAATTTGAAAGGTATCTCTGTGGCAAATCAATCAATATTAATAAGCCAACTGGCTGATGACACAACTCTTTTCTTAAAAAATAAAGATCAAGTTCCTTTAGCTTTAGACAAAATTAAGTTGTTTTCCTCTGCTTCTGGTTTATGTCTTAATATCCATAAATGTGAACTTTTATCTATAAAAGATTCTACTGATGTTAAAATTTGTGACATCCCAGTCAAATCTGAAGTCAAATATCTAGGTATAATTATATGTAAAGATCAGAAAAAGAGATCAAAGCTTAATTTTGAACCTCTTTTACTCCATCCGACGCAAATTAAATTCTTGGTTACAGCGTGATCTGTCAATAACAGGTAGAGTGTTGCTTTCTAAAGCAGATGGGTTATCTCGGGTTACATATAATTATAATTTTTCTCCACATAGCTATTTTATTTGGAACAATAAAAATATTAGATATAAAAATAAATCTTTTTTTTTTTTTCACAATTGGTTTGATAAAAATATACTGTTATTCGGTCAACTTTTGGATGATCGTGGTGTCTTTTTTTATTTATGAACAATTTATGCAAGAATTCTCTTTTCCAGTCCCTCCAAGAGAATATGTCATTGTTTTTGGTGCAATTGCTGATTGTATTATACCTTTAGTCAAGTCTGGCCCTAAAGGTTCTTTAGACTCTCCTATTTTTGACAACACTAACTTATTTGTTGACCAAAGTCTTCTCAATACCATGTCAAACAAAGACATTCGTTCAATTATTAATAGATCTCAGATTTCTTTACCTGCTTGTGTGAGTTTTTGGAATAACATATTTAGTGATATAGAATGGGAAGAGTTTTGGCTTCTTCGACAAAAATTCTTCTTATCTAATAAAGTTGTTGAAGTCTCTGTCAAAATTATCCATAATTGCTATCTGGTAGATTACAAACTTGCTCAATTTAACAACAGTATTTCCCCTAATTGCTCCTTTTGCCTTCAGTCTGAAGAAAAAATCAATCATTTGTTTTGGGACTGTGCTTATTGTAAAGTGTTCTGGGTTGACTTTTCCAATTTTGTTAAAAAATATTTATATCCAAACTTCTGCATCACCCCAAGAATTTAGTTTTTGGGTTACTCTTTGAATTTAAGACCCTTCTCACTGCAAATGTATTATTAGTCTATTGCTATTACTTGCTAAATTTTACATTCATAAATTGATGTAAATGAGCAAAATAAGATTTTGATGTGTATGTAAACTCTTTAAGAAACGAATAATTTTATTGCATGTAAGACTCTTTTATGGTGCAAGTCTTATAAGCTAACATAGTATGCTTTGGATTATTGTATTTAACCCTCATTGTCTTTTGTTCTTATTTTGTCTTTGTAATTATATTTGTTGTTCTTTTATTGCATTAAAAAAAAGTAATAGCACGTGCAGCGGCAGCCTCCCCTGGGTCCTAATGCCGTTCGGTAACGAGTTTTAATTCCGTAGGGGGCGCTGTTGGACTACTTCTAATAAAATGAAAGCAAAATACACAAATAATATTTAGACTGTGTTTCTGATTAAATAAAGCAGTAATTGATGCCATAAAATCACGAGTATGTTTTGATTTAAAGGTCAGAAACTATAGCTTACATGAACAAAAAAAAATCACAAACATGACACTTAAATAAAAAAATTGTATATATACTGATTTATTCATTAATGTGTAATATGTTATATTTTTTAAACAAATTATTAGCTCAAAAAGATTTTAAGACTTTTTACAACTCTTTTGCTTTAGAACATTTACAAATTTTAAATCATAAAATAAAATGTTAAGGTTACCACTGCATCTTTCTGAAAAAAAAATGCAGTGATTAATATATAGTTTATTTATAGTTATTTTCAAATCTTCAATGTACTGTCATTATAAAATAACTTTATTATTGTTTATTTAATTCTAACAAATAAGTTCTTCTTAAAAACTAACCAAAATTAAAAATAATTATATATCGGCATCGGCTATCGGCCAAAATGGGTTGAAAATTATCGGTATATCGGATATCGGCAAAAATCCAATATCATGCATCCCCAGCAAATTATGTTTATCTGAAAGTGTAAGAATGCAAACAGGTTTTCTGTAAGGGGTAGGTTTAGGGTTAGGGGATAAAAAATATTGTTTGTATGTATGTGAAAGGTGTGTGTGTGTGTGTGTGTGTGTGAGTGTGTGTGTGTGCATGTGTGTGAGTGAGTGAGTGTGTGTCTGTGAGTGTGTGTGAGTGTGTGAGTTAGGGGTGTGCGATATATATCGTCTGCGATAATATCGTAATTGTTGTTTTAACGATGTGCGATTTGACATTTCGTTATCGATAAAATCCCAGAAAATATCAAGATATAATTTTTTGTCAATATCGCACACCTCTAGTGTGAGTGTGTGTGTGAGTGCGTGTGTGTGTGTTTTTGTGACATATGAGGACACAAATTTGTATAATGACATGGGTATGACAGGCTGGTTGAGTGGAGCTGGAGGGCGTCTCAATGCCACACACAGTCAGACTCACACACTCACGCTGCTGCCAACTTCCTGCTCCCACATTTTTTCCATCTCATGTTCAGCTGTGCGCCTCCTTTTTTCTTTAGATCACTTGAAGTTTTCTTTTCTTTGGATTCTCTCTCTCTTTTTCTGTCTGTCTGAGAATGTTCTGACTCACAGCTACACCAGCCTGGAGAAATCAAGCTTTCCCTTGACAAATAACATCAATAAATGGTTAGTTCACCCGAAAATGAAAATTCTGTCATTAATTACTCACC
>NW_015538073.1:98205-98679 GCF_001515605.1 Sinocyclocheilus anshuiensis
GTGTATAAATGTATTTAATATGTTATTTAGTAATGCTTATTTCTAAATAATTTATTTTTATTTGACTCTTTCAGAGGCTCTTCTGAAGTCTTTCTGTGCTCTTTATGTAGATGTGAGGCTGTTATCTGCTATTGGGTGTTGAGAGCTGTTTGGCAGCCTGTGTGTGTGTGTGTGTGTGTGTGTGTGTGAGAATACTTTTTGTGTGCAAAGAAAACAATAAGAATGTATTCAACGTTCTTCAGAATGTAATCAACGTAATCAGCGTTGTTCACGTTCAGTAGAAAGCATGCGCATGCTGCGCAACAACGCTGATTACGTTCTGGGGTACTTGGTAACTCCATAATAATATGGAGTAAATTATGCTATTATTGTTTTCTTTGCACACAAAAAGTATTCTCGCTGCTTCGTAAAATTACGGTTGAACCCCTGATGTCACATGGACTATTTTAACGATGTCCTTGCTACGTTTCTGTG
>NW_015538073.1:98689-105101 GCF_001515605.1 Sinocyclocheilus anshuiensis
TGTGTGTGTGATATGATCAGTGAATCGTTGAGGAACAGGCCACACACACTCAGGAATACTTACGACTCAGCCGGAGAACAGCTAACACTCATTTAGTCCTCGTCTCTCTGTCTCTGTCTCTCAGTGAGTTGATGTGCTCATTTGTTAGTGTTTAGTTATGTAAATGGCCCTCGATGACGGAGCTGTTGTGTGAGTGGCTCGGTTTAGAGCTCCCGGGATCTGTATAGCGAGAAAACAAAAGCTTTTTCTCCGCCTGAAAGAAGGAGCTGAAGTGTGGCGAACAAATGAATGTTCCCGTTGATGAGAGATCGCTCAGTCCATCATAGTTTACACGTTCCTATGCAACTATTTCAGAAAATTAGTCATCAGACTCTGTGTGGATAGTTTCTGGAATGATTTCATGTGGTTTAATCACATCAGGTTTTGTAAGAACAGGCCTGAATGCTGTTACTGTAATTTTATAGTCTATAGTAGCACACTGACAGTAGTGAAATATTCATTTTCATTTTAATTAGTGTTCGAAATCTGACTAATGCAATTGCACTTCAACTACAAATATTTTATGAAAATGTAAAAAAAATTAAACATTAAAATGGGTCATATTTTTATCACTTAAAAAAAAAATATATATATATATATAAATGTAAGCATGTAATACATGACAAATGTTTATATTATTACAGTTTTGTCACCATTGTTAAAGTGATAGAACTGTGACGTTTACAAAAACCAAACAGCGTGTATATGTGAAATGATTTTCAGAAATGCAAGGAATTAATATCTCAGAGATCTGTGAGTGGTTTAAGCGTCAGTGTTTGTTACGGTGAGAGACTGATGTTCGGCTCGGGTCCAGTCACACTGAACACTGAACACTGAACAGACTCACACACACACACGTGTCCTTACAGATGATTTACACATGCGTATAAACACTCTATGACTTTATCGCAGTGCAATGAATGAGTTCTGATCCAACAGGACCACACAACGAGCCCGTCCACACACGCAGATACTGCCGGATCTTCATCAGTCGCATCACTTTCCTTCAGCGGTTTTTAATCATTTCATCAACTGCTGTCTTCTTATTCATTGCTTTTATCAAACCGGACAAACTTCTGCTTCTAAAATGTTTTTGTGCTTGTTCCTTTTCTATAAATGACACTTGGTATTTTGTATCTAATGAGTGAAATTTTTTACTCTTTACACTTTGTGTATGTATATTTTTGTAATTTTTTATAATAATCAGTATTGTGGGTCTGTGTAAACGGCTCATGTGTGTTGTGTTTGTGTTGATGTAGTTGTGTAGAGTCAGTAGTCGTGTGTAGGCCTATATGATGATTGGCTGGTCTCCTGTGGAGTTTCTTCAGTCATGAAGTTCTGCTGGATTCCTGGTGTTCATGTTTCCAGTAACTGCTGTGATTGCTGCGTGTTTGTTTACAGTACGAGTTCACAGCTGTTTAATAACTAGACTGACATTTCCTCAAGATGAAAGTGATGCTTGCATGTGGAAAACTCGTTGCCATGATGTGTTGTGGGTGGTTGTCAAGGTGTTGCTATGCAACTGTGACTGGTTGCCAGGGTTAGCTATGAAGTTGTGGGTGGTTGCCAGGGTGCTTCTATGCAACTGTGAGTGGTTGCAAGGTGTTGCTAAGCAGAAGTGGGTGGTTGACTTGCCAGGGTGTTGCTATGCAGCTATGGGTGGCTGCCAAGGTGTTGCTATGCAGCTGTGAGTGGTTGCCAGGGTGTTGCTATGCAACTGTGAGTGGTTGCCAAGGTGTTGCTAAGCAGAAGTGGGTGGTTGACTTGCCAGGGTGTTGCTATGCAGCTATGGGTGGCTGCCAAGGTGTTGCTATGCAACTGTGAGTGGTTGCCAGGGTGTTGCTATGCAACTGTGAGTGGTTGCCAAGGTGTTGCTAAGCAGAAGTGGGTGGTTGACTTGCCAGGGTGTTGCTATGCAGCTATGGGTGGCTGCCAAGGTGTTGCTATGCAACTGTGAGTGGTTGCCAGGGTGTTGCTATGCAACTGTGAGTGGTTGCCAAGGTGTTGCTAAGCAGAAGTGGGTGGTTGACTTGCCAGGGTGTTGCCATGCAACTGTGAGTGGTTGCCAAGGTGTTGCTAAGCAGAAGTGGGTGGTTGACTTGCCAGGGTGTTGCCATGCAACTGTGAGTGGTTGCCAAGGTGTTGCTAAGCACAAGTGGGTGGTTGACTTGCCAGGCCCAGTAGGTCTCCCATCCAGGTACTAACCAGCTCAAACCTGCTTAGCTTCAGTGGGCAACCAGTCTTTGGCTACTGGGTGATATGGTTGCCAGCCATATGCAGCTGTGGGTGGTTGACTTGCCAGGGTGTTGCTATGCAGCTATGAGTGGTTGCCAGGGTGTTGCAATGCAGCTATGAGTGGTTGCCAGGGTGTTGCAATGCTTGCCAGGGTGTTGCAATGCAGCTATGAGTGGTTGCCAGGGTGTTGCTATGCAGCTATGGGTAGTTTCCATGGTGTTGCTATGCAGCTGAGTGGTTGCCAGGGTGTTGCTATGCAGATTTCGGTGGTTGCAAGAATGATTTTCTTCTCAGTGTTTCTGTCTTGTTTTCCAGTACAAATATCTAAACATTCTCAAATCAAGATGCATTACTGGAGCTGCAAAGTGACTGAATAGATATTAAGTTTTGTTTTCTTAAAAAAAATAAAGAATCAGAGGGAAAACAATATTATTTATAATAGGGCTGTCAAAAAAAATCGAATTTCGAATATTCGTCAAATTTAAAATATAAATCCACATTCGAATGCAAAAACGTTGCATTCAAATTTTAGGTGTGCATCACGAATTTTAGTGTCATTGCATTTTAATGCTTTTTTTAGCCTATCAGGTTGAACCCACTAGATGGCGCTGATGCGTTGTTCATTCAAAATATTGCGGAAAAAGAGAACATCAATGTGGAGAAGATGTTGTTTACGTCAAAACTGAAACCAAGCCGTTCACACAAAACGCATATTTATCACATTTTCTAGAGGGACATCTATCACCGTTGCACTCGCGTCTCGCACAAGAGAGCCGCATGTTTAGAAAGCCATGTAAAATTAATGTAAGTTCAACTTTTAAAAAACACGTCTCAAGACTTTATGGCGGTTTTTCCCCATCCCACTGCAACTCATGTTTTTAAATGAAAAAGTACTATTTGTGATTGGTTTTCGGCCCTCTGTATTAAACTATACATACATACATGATGCTGTTTAGTTTCTAATTGTTTAAGCAACTTAATTAATTATATATGGTTTATAAACATTATTTTAAACATTATGCACTTTTTTCAAAGATAGTCGTATTATTTTATTGCTTTGAATAAACGTGCATTAGTAATATTTTACTCGATGTGCCCTCTTGTGGCCTCAGGAGAGAAGCCAAAAGCTTTTTCCCCCCTAACTGAAATTATGCCTTTTAAATTCAAATATAATTCAAATATTGATACTATTTAAGTAGAAAAGTCTAATTTAGTTTTCAGCCATTTTGACAGCCCTAATTTATAATAGATTAATATCAATAATATTATTTTTCTCACACCACTAACACAATATTTTTTGTTTATCGTTTTAAGCATAAACCCACTTAATTTTGATACTTGGAAAACAAAACAAAAATACCTATTAGTCGTTTTTGCAGCTCAGGTGTTCTGGGTGGTTGCCAGGGTGTTGCTGTGTAGTTGCTAGGGTGTTATGGGTGGGCTAGTACTAGTCATGACTGACTTAACCAGCACTGGAAAACTCAAACACACACACACACACCAGTAGGGCCGCTCATGGTGATTATGGGTATTTTGTCTATTTTACACATAATTCTTGTGGTCACAGAAACTCTGCTGCTATTACGAGGCTTTAGAGATGCTATTCTGGGGCAGATTGGTCATAGAGGAAGAGAGAGAGTGTGTGTGTGTGTGTGTGTGTGTGTGTGTGTGTGTGTGAGAGAGAGAAGGTAAGCAAGCACAAGTGTGTTCAGCAGCTGTGAGTCTGCTTCTTCGCCAGAAGAAAAGACGAGCTGATTTTGGGTACAGTCATGTGTAAATGAGGAGAGGGAGAGCAGACGGAGGTGTGAGGTTTGGGGAAACCACAGGTATGGACGTCACGAGAGAGAGAGAGATCACTGAAGTTTCCTTTAAACAGATTACGGTTGCCATGACGACAGCAGAGCGATTTAATTCCAAAAGAATCTTTCTTGCGACATTTGTTGCAACAATCTGGCATTCATGCACTTAAATTAATGCGTTTGTGAAATATTAACTCACTTGCGCCACATATTTCATCTTTCTGTCTTTCTCAGGTCAAATCAACTCACTTTTATTATTTATATAGCGATTTATACCATACAGATTATTTCAAAGCATCTTCACACAAATAAACAGGAAAATAAGTGTTATAAAATTAATCAGTTATGAAATGACTTCAGCTGTAAAGCAGCTCCACAGAAGAAAATTCAGCTCAATGTTGATTTAATTCAGTTCAATATAAATGTCAGTGTTCCAAAGCTAAAAGGCATGTGTTATTATAGTGTCGATACAATTGTAGTTTTTATTAATATTTTGGATCAGTTTTCATATATTGCGTTTTCATTTAAATTTTAGTTAAAACTTTTATAATTGTTGTTTTTAGTCATTTTTAGTATTTGTTATTTTATCTCTCTCTCTCTCTCTATATATATATATATATATATAAATTTTTTGGTTTTAGTTATTTTAGTACATCAAGTTAAACAAAATAAAAATTAGGTAAAAAATTTATGTAAAATTGTTGGTGTCAAATAGCTGAAGTAAGTTTTTAATATTGTATTTCAGTTAATGTTTACTTTGATTTTGATTTGATTTATTAGACAAAAAGTTGTTATATACACTCATTTGTCAAGGATAACACAGTTAAAAACTTTTTTCCATTGTCCTTGATGTTATTTAATTTTAAGTAACAATGTTTTAAAAGGTTTTAATTTGAGTTATCTATAATAACCCTGTAGTGAACAGGCTCAAAAGCTAAATAAATCAAGACTGTTGTGCGATTATTTGCATTTTAATGAGCTGGTGTTTGAGTTAACTAGTTGTAGGGTTAGTAAACGGGTTGTTGTGGCTCCGAGGGAATAACCGAGTGAAGAATTCGTCGAGGGGCGTTCGAGTCGGGTTATGAAAACAAAGCCAGAGCTGGAAAACAAAGTTTACCATTGAAGAAAAACAACGCTATTGAGAGAGACGGAGGGGAAGAAACGGAGGTGGAATCTGGCTGTGGTTGGTCCGATCCCAAACCCGGCCCATTCCTCTCGTTTTGGGCCACATCAGGAACGGCTGGCTACATTAGAGCTGCCATTATCCTCTCCAAGTCATAACAGCCAGAACACCCACCTCGACAGAGAGGAGGAGGAGGATCCACACAGAGAGAGAGAGAGAGAGTCTGTCTGCTGAAACCGCCAACAGATTTTACACTCAGCCTCACAGAAAACATGCACCATCAAAACTAGCAATCAGTCAGATTTGAATGTTTTTGAAAGAAGTCTCTTCTGCTCACCAGAGCTGTATTTATTTGATCAGAAATACAGTAAAAATTGTGAAATATTATTGCAATATAAAATAGCTGTTTTCTATGTGAATATCTGTTAAACTGTATTGTATTTCTGTGATGCGCAGCTGTATTTTCAGCATCATTACTCCAGTCTTCAGTGTCACATGATCTTCAGAAATCATTCTAATATGCTGCTTAAGAAACATTTCTGATTATTATCAATGTTGAAAACAGTTGTGCTGCACAATATTTTTGTGGAAACCGTGATACATTTTATTTTTCAGGATTCACAGATGAACAGAAAGTTCAAAAGAACAGCATTTATTTGAAATAGAAATCTTTTGGAACTTTATAAATGTATTTACTGTCACTTTTGATCAGTTTAATGCAGCCTTGATTAATATAAGTATTAAATTCTTTACTGCCTCAAACTCAGTCTGAGTTTTGTCCTAAATAGCAACAAGTGATGAGTGAGTTTTGTCAGTTGTTTGGTTTTTATTTCTGTGTTGTTGTTCTGTGTAGCCCCACCCACCGTGGAATCTCATTGGTCTAGAATCCCTGTCACTCTGACATGAAACCTGCTTGTTGCTGGAAACATACAGCATCATGTTTGGTTAGGACAGCTTGTTTTTTTTTATATTTGCATAAAATATATGTATAAAATAGCCGTCCCGTAGCTTAAAAAGAAGAGCACTGCACTAGCAACACCAAGATCATGGGTTCAATTCCCAGAGAATGCGTGAAAAATGTTGCTTTGGATAAATGCATCTGCCAAATGCATAAATTTAAAATGTAAATAAAATTAAAATCATAGAATAAAAAAGAAATAATATTAAAACTAATTGTTAAAATATATAAAAAAAATTAAAATATTTATATATATAT
>NW_015538073.1:105405-113503 GCF_001515605.1 Sinocyclocheilus anshuiensis
TCTCTCACATTACCCACAATCCCACACTAAAACACATCTGATTCATATCAGCCGTCCTCCACATGAACGCACAGGTAGAGCAAAAACCAACCAACAAACAAACAAAACCGGTGCAGTGTGAAGCATGAACAAATTTTGTTTATTTCTGTAACAAAAATAATGCTTTTGCTGGAATTATGCACAGGGTTTCCAAAACTAGGGTTTGTAAGTTGATGAAAACGTAACAATCAGTTCAATCAAAAAATCTAAACTTTGCGTGAATAATTTTAAGACAAAAGCAATTACATTTATTTAAACAAATGTAATAATATTTATTTATTTTAGAATTAAATAATATTTATAAATAAATATTTATTTATTTTAAATATTAATTATAGAATATAATATTAAAAGATAATAATGTATTAAATATATTAATTGTTGTTTAATGTGGCCATTAACCAATGTCAGAGAACATATGAATGTGTTGTTAAATTATTGAAAAATTAACGTAAAATCTCAGGTGTACTTCAAATAAAAATTTTGGGTTCAGATAACAAAAATGTTTGGGAATCCATGGGTTAATATATTGAATAATGTCACTGTCTCAGTAAGTGAACAAAACATTGTTTTGGCTCGAAATTAAATTAGCCAATCAGAAAAAATGTGTCTAAATGGTCTAAAAATATTTTTAAAAAATGTATTACTTTTTCAAGGAACTACAACATGATTTCTTATTGTTTTATTAATATTTATTAATTATTTAGAATTATTTATGGCTGGTATTTTTCAAGGTAATTGTCAAGTTCAATTATTTTTAACTCATTCTCACTGATCATGATTATTTTATAACTTTATTAGAAACTGTTGTGCAATCACAGGAATTATAGTTTGACCTTTTTATATTAGAATTGTTTTATCTGGTAGTTTTCTAACCATCTAACCATCATGCTCGGGTTAATTTAGTCTCTTGAGGTTAATGATGGTTATTAATGATGAGGTCAGATCCAGTCTCTCGCTCCTCCTCCGGCTGAATGCCACCCATGTTGAGCCGGCGTCAGACACTCTCTCTCTCTCTCTGAGTTTCTCTGTGTCTCTCGGCCGTTTTCTCTCTCACAGCTGCTTATTACTGGTCAGAGAGCAGAAACTCTCCGCATGACTGACCAAACCAGACTCAGGTTTCCTCAGAGAGACAGAACTGAATTTTAGAATAACAGCTTTATTCAGTCGTGTCAACCAAAAAAACTGTCAGATCTTAATGGAATAGTTCTTACAAAAATGTCAAGCAATGTTTACAAAAGTTGCCTACAGCATACTAAAGCTTTACGAGGGACAAACCTTCTAAACGACAATGTTTTGTTTTCAAGCACAAAACATCCTTAAAACAACATAAATTCACTTGAGCAACAACTGTTTTTAGATCATTTTCGTCTTGGATATACAAATGAAAGCAAATGAAACAGATCTCATTTTAAAGGCCAATTCTGTGACTGAATAATACATATATTTCAAATAAATAATCTAATAAGTCTAAATATTAATATTTATCTCTTAATAGCAGCAATTTTGCTTATCAGATTGTCTTCTTTTAGGAATGTTTAGGAAAACAAGGCAGAGATGCTCATTGAATATGATCTTTTCCAGAGAAAGAGAGAACGGGGTCGAATTTGCACAAGAGAGAACAACAGATCTACAGCAGAGTGAACAGAGAGAGAGAGAGAGAGAGAGACAGAAAACAAGTAGAAAGAGAGAGAGAGAGAGAAGGGCTGATGGGGAGAGAAAGGCAGAGTTTTGGGGAGAGAGAGAGAGAGCAAGCGAGCTGTGCTGGATTAGTGTGAGGAGATTAAAGCACTGGAACACACACACTCACACACACTCACACACACACACACACACACACACACACACTCACTCACTCACACTCTCTCACACACACACACACACACACACACACACACACACACACCACACACACACACTCAAACACTCACTCACTCACACACACACACACACACACGCACGCACACACACACACAGCGTTCAGTGGAACCACCGTCACTGAACACCACTCTACATCACATCACCACAGACAGACAGAAGAGATGGGAAAAGCGGATCAATATGGGAAGGTGGAGAAAGAGGAAAGTGGAGGAATGTTGGAGATTCCCGATGATGTGTTTCTAGTCTTTCCTTGGTGGTACTCTGAAGAGAAGCTGAAGGAAGTGGCGCCTCTTAGTGGCCCTATGGAGGAATCACAATAAACCCTCACTAATGTCCTCCACTTTATTTAGTACCAAGTCAATTATCTTTAGTACTAGTGCTAAGACACTTACATTTAGTCATTTAGCAGACGCTTTTATATTATATTATATTATATATTGATTATATTACTATAATTTATTTATATTATACATGTACTAATTAAAGCATATGCATACTTATACTTTTTTAATTTAAAAGAGATATAGATGTTTTTATAAAATATATATTGTATCCATCTATGTATGTATGTATTAGACCTATTTCTATATTTACTTCTGTATATGTGTGTATTTAAAAAAATACATTTTAGATGTACTTTAATTTAGATGTACTTTAAGTCTATATGAATTAAACATACTTATAATTTTTCTTCTGCTCTCTTTATACACTGTAATTTTTAATATAAAATAGGCATGTATATATTATTTACATATATATATATAAGTGTAATAATTAAACAGTGTAAGTAAAATAATAATTAAAGTATATATGTATTAAACCTACTAAATTTTCTTCTACTCTCTGGATATACTCTCGGGTGTGTGTTCACGGTGTGTGTGTGTGTTCACGGGTGTGTGTGTGTTCACAGTGTGTGTGTGTGCGTGTGTGTGTGTGTGTGCGTTCACGGTGTGTTTGTGTGTGTGTGTGTGTACTGATGTGTGTGAGTGTGTGTGAGTGTGTGCACACACCGTGAACACACGCACACACACAGCAGTGAACACACCCACCGTGAACACACACATACACACACACACACACAGTGTGAACACACACACAAACACCGTGAGCACACACACACACACACGCACACACACAGCAGTGAACACACCCACCGTGAACACACACATACACACACACACACACAGTGTGAACACACACACAAACACCGTGAGCACACACACACACACACGCACACACACAGCAGTGAACACACCCACCGTGAACACACACATACACACACACACACACAGTGTGAACACACACACAAACACCGTGAGCACACACACACACACACGCACACACACAGCAGTGAACACACCCACCGTGAACACACACATACACACACACACACACAGTGTGAACACACACACAAACACCGTGAGCACACACACACACACACGCACACACACAGCAGTGAACACACCCACCGTGAACACACACATACACACACACACACACAGTGTGAACACACACACAAACACCGTGAGCACACACACACACACACGCACACACACAGCAGTGAACACACCCACCGTGAACACACACATACACACACACACACACAGTGTGAACACACACACAAACACCGTGAGCACACACACACACACACGCACACACACAGCAGTGAACACACCCACCGTGAACACACACATACACACACACACACACAGTGTGAACACACACACAAACACCGTGAGCACACACACACACACACGCACACACACAGCAGTGAACACACCCACCGTGAACACACACATACACACACACACACACAGTGTGAACACACACACAAACACCGTGAGCACACACACACACACACGCACACACACAGCAGTGAACACACCCACCGTGAACACACACATACACACACACACACACAGTGTGAACACACACACAAACACCGTGAGCACACACACACACACACGCACACACACAGCAGTGAACACACCCACCGTGAACACACACATACACACACACACACACAGTGTGAACACACACACAAACACCGTGAGCACACACACACACACACGCACACACACAGCAGTGAACACACCCACCGTGAACACACACATACACACACACACACACAGTGTGAACACACACACAAACACCGTGAGCACACACACACACACACGCACACACACAGCAGTGAACACACCCACCGTGAACACACACATACACACACACACACACAGTGTGAACACACACACAAACACCGTGAGCACACACACACACACACGCACACACACAGCAGTGAACACACCCACCGTGAACACACACATACACACACACACACACAGTGTGAACACACACACAAACACCGTGAGCACACACACACACACACGCACACACACAGCAGTGAACACACCCACCGTGAACACACACATACACACACACACACACAGCAGTGTGTGTGTGTGTTCACGGTGTGTGTGTGTTCACTGCTGTGTGTGTGCGTGTGCACTTGGATGGGATAAATGCAGAGCACTAATTCCGGGTATGTTACCATACTTGGCCACATGTCACGTCACTTTCACTATATGCATGTATTTATTTTTATTAATATATTTTATTTTGTATATATAACAATTAATTGAAGTATGTGTGTATGTATAATTTAAAAAAATAATTTTCTGTATAATAATTAATAGTGCATGTGTTTGTGTGCGCAGACTGGCTCGGTCAGTGCGATCGCTCTACAGCGAGGTGCCACCCGACAGCAGAGAGATGTTTAACCCCTCCATGACCCCAGGAGCCTGTATGGACCCCTACATGCGGCCGTCGCATGGCATGATGGGACACCGCGGGATGCCTCCGCCTGAGAGTGAGCGCTCGTCATTATTATTCACTCATCAGACGCAGATGAGGAGTCTCACATTAACTGAGTCTGAATTCTGAGAGTCTGAGGAAATGAAGTGCGTGTTAAATTAATGCAATAAGCCCCGTGAAGCCATGGTTTACAGTGAATTTATAACAGCTAAGGGGTTGTTGTTAGGTACGACGCAAAGCGGAGTTAGCTGTTAGAAATTCACTGTAAACCACGGCTTCACGGGGCTTATTGCTTTTATAAAACGTTACTAACGGAATAAAAAATTATTCCATATACGTAGTAAGGTTTCACAAAATAAAACAGAGCAAATAAAGTGTAATGATATTAATAACAACCGTATTCTTCCACCAAACAATGTAGTTCCTCAGAATCAGTTGTGGTTGCAACAAAGTGGTTGCCGACAGCTTCGAACGCGGCTCAGCCAATCAGAATCAAGGACCGGAACTATCCGTTTTATAAAGTGTTAATTTTGTCAGCTATTTTCAATTTTAGTCTTAGTCCCGTGTTAAATGTCCTTGTTAGTTTTAGTCAACCTTATCCTATTTAGTTTTAGTCGACTAAGGCCCGGTTTCACAGACAGGGCTTAGGTTAAGCCAGGATTTGGCCATAGTTCAGTTAGGACATTTAAGTAGCTTTTATAAATATGACATAGATAAAAACATTACTAGTGTGCATCTTGAGACAAAACAATGAATCTGATATATTTTAAGATCAATAAGTGCAAGTTTCTTTCAGCTGAAATAGCCCAGACATGCATTTTAGTCTAGGACTAGGCTTAAGCCTGGTCTATGAAACCGGGGGTAAAAGTCTCAACATTTTAGTCTAGTTTTAGTCCAGTGTTACTCATTGCGCGGCAAATGTTACTCATTTAATGTGTGGCTCGCATGGCAGATGGCAGTAAATAATGCGATGATATGATCAATACAGATATTTAATAAAAACATTCAAAACAAGCAGGGCTAAAACTAAGCCATTAAAAAAACTCACACCGTGTCTACACCGGACGCGAGCGTCGTGGTGCGACGCGACAAAAGACAATAGAACCCATTTTAATTATGGCCCTATGATTTCTGCGATGCAGAATACGCGGACGGAATCGCGGAATCCAGTCATAAAAACAGAATTTACTGTATAACGCGGAATGTCACGGAATTTGTCAAAGTTTGGGTGAATAAATCAAAAGTAGGTCATTACACTTAAATCAAATCGCAATATTGACTGGTATCTGTAAATATTAAGCTGCAAAAATACCATTTAAATATGAATCCTGCATGTCTCTTTATGAATGAATGGCACAGACGCGCGGTTTCGTTTGCTACACACATACTGAAGTGCGCAGTGTTTTCAGCGTCTGCTGTCTCGCTAAATGAGAACATAAATACATGAACAACAGTCAGTGTCTGCTCTATTATAAATAATTTATATTTTAAAAATACCCAAAACAGCGGAATTACAAGATGGAAATATAGACTAGAAAGATATTTAAACTTGCTCTGCCCTTACGTCCATGACATTGACTCACTGCGGAGTTGTTTTGGCAATCTTTCCAGCTCTTAACGCTGAATGTACTGTAATGGTTTGATACATGATGGGCTAATGTAGAAGCAAATAACTTTAAATAAATAACTTTTAATAACTTTTAAAAATAAACCCCTTTGTATTGCATTGCATATTGTATGTTCAGGGATGACAGATTGAGAAGCAGACATGCTATTTATGACTGGATGTAACTTTTCATACTTTGCAGTAAAAGTGGCTCTCCTATTAACTTTGTCCTATAAGTGCGGCTCTCGTGAAAAAAATAGTGAAGATCACTGTTTTAGTCAAAGAAAACTTGACATTTTAGCAATAAGATTATTATTAATTAACCGTACAGCAGTATTAATTTTGGCAGCCATTTTTAATTTAGTCTTAGTCTTACTCAAATGTACATTATTATATTTAGTCAACTTTGTCCTGTTTTTGTTTAGTCAAGTTTAAGTCAACGAAATGTCTGAGCATTTTAATCTAGCTGTAGTCGATGAAATCTTAGTCACATTTTCATCATGCTGTATAATGGTTAAACTGATAAAAAAATTATTTTTGCTCAAAATTATAATCGTAAAGATTATAATATAAAAATTTCAGGTAACACAAATCAATGTGGGACTCATGCATGGTGTATTTTACCTCATCTAGCGTACTGATTTATTATAGGCTATTTATTATATAAATTAATATCAAAGACTTATGCACTCTCTCTGTCTACATTATGAAAACTGGTAAAACAAACCAAAATATTGTAATAGTGAAATTCCTAATAGTATTTCCAATAATTCCAAATTGCAATAATGTTTCTCCATTAAAACAACAGCTGCTGACTAAGTGCATTTATTCAGCAACCAAAACCACAAACAATATAGACGAGATCTCATCATGTACATTATTATATTTAGTCAACTTTGTCCTGTTTTTGTTTAGTCAAGTTTAAGTCAACGAAATGTCTGAGCATTTTAATCTAGCTGTAGTCGATGAAATCTTAGTCACATTTTCATCATGCTGTATAATGGTTAAACTGATAAAAAAATTATTTTTGCTCAAAATTATAATCGTAAAGATTATAATATAAAAATTTCAGGTAACACAAATCAATGTGGGACTCATGCATGGTGTATTTTACCTCATCTAGCGTACTGATTTATTATAGGCTATTTATTATATAAATTAATATCAAAGACTTATGCACTCTCTCTGTCTACATTATGAAAACTGGTAAAACAAACAAAAAATATTAACAGTAAAATTCCTAGTAATTCCACTAATTCCAAATTGCAATAACCTATTTCTCTATTAAAACAACAGCGGTTGAGTAAGTGCATTTATTCAGAAACAACAATCTCAAACAATACAGTCGAGATGACAGAACACAGACCGGCTTAGTGACAATTTTATTTAGATCGCTAGACTCTGCAATGAGGAGTGAGCGCGTGCGCATGGTTGCCAGATTGCATAAAATAAGTGAAACACAGAGCAGAAAATGTATGCTTGTAACAGCGAAGCTCTGATTCGGGGATTTAAACTCTTGATATCTGGCAACCGCACTCATGAAAGCTCGTGTAGTAGAGTGTTGAGCAGTTGTTGTTTTTTTGACGAAAATAAAAAGAGGTTTTTGGTAAAGTTTTTATTTTTTTGAATGCATTTTAGTCTCGTCTTTTTTCATCAACGAAATTGCATGTTGATATAGTCATAGTCAGTGTTGTGGGTAACGCATTACAAGTAACACGAGTTACGTAATCAGATTACTTTTTTCAAGTAACTAGTAAAGTA
>NW_015538073.1:113917-121443 GCF_001515605.1 Sinocyclocheilus anshuiensis
ACAAAAAAAAACACACAGATTCAGTATTCCTCAAAATTAATAAAAATAATGCAACTCAGAATATGACGCAAACCTGCAATAATTAAATGTTAAACAACACAAATATGCTTTATGTATTTAATCCCATTCTATTAACCCAAGTCTTTGCTTCTGACCTTCGATGATCCAGTTCAATCATAATAATAAGCACAAATTACTCTAGACAAACATTTGTGTGTCTTCTTCTGCATTCTACTGTACGGACGTAAATTTACTTTCCCTTCAGCCTGAGGCTTATTCATTTCACTTTTGCTGTGAAAGGGCTTTGATATTTGCCAAAAATATAACTTTTTTATTTTAAAAACAAACAAGCAAGCCCTGTCCAGATTTAAAAAGTAACACAAAAGTAACGTAACGCATTACGTAACGTAATTAGTTACTTTTTATGGAGTAAAGCAACATTGTAACGCATTACTTTTAAAAGTAACTTTCCCCAACACTGGTCATAGTTATCGTTTATTGACCTTATTGTCGTCTCGTCTTAGTCACGGGAAAAAAGCTCGTCGATATTTTTCGTCATAGTTTTCGTTGACGTAATGAACACTAGTGTTAAAAGCAATAACAGTGTTGTTGTTGTTGTTTTAGGTGTCAGCAGCGCCCCCTACTGTAACCAGAGCATGATGGGATCTCATCACAACCTCACGCATAACCAGCCGGGATCTGAACACATGGCATCAGGAGACGGTGAGACGGCAAACTCCATCACAGTCCGTCACTATAAACCCTTCACTTGACTTCAACATGATCCGACCCGTTTAGCATTTCTAAAACATGACAACTTTATTTTAGGAGAAACCTTTATAAATCTGCTTCAGTGTCACATGATCTTCAGAAATCATTCTAATATGCTGCTTTGCTGCTCAAGAAACATTTCTAATTATTATCAATGTTAAAAACAGTTTTGCTGCTTAATATTTTTGTGGAAACAATGATACCACTCAAACATTTGAATAAGATTTAAAAAAAAAAAAAAAAAAAAGTTATTTTCATTTTTTTTATAAAAATGTAAATAATTGTATTCATCATGCATGAAAGTGATCAAAATTAAGTGAAGACATTTAAAATGATTTCTATTTAATAAATACATTAACAAATGTAATTAATGTATTTGATAAATGCAAATAAATACTGTTCAAAAAATCCTGAAAAATAAAGTGTATCATCATTTCCACACAAAATAGGAAGCAGCAAAATTGTTTTCAACATTTATAATAATCAGAAATGTTTCTTGAGAGTCAAATAAATCGTAACGATTTCTAAAAGATCACGTGACACTGAAAACTGGAGTAATGATGAAGAAAATTCTGCTTTGCCTCACAGGAATAACATTACATTTTATATTATATTAAAATTGAAAAAAAATTTGTTATTTGTAATAACATTTCACAATATTGGTGTTTTTTTTACTTTATTTTGATCAAATAAATTCAGCCTTGATGAGCAGAAGATATTTATTTCAAAATCATTAATAATTGTAATGTTTCCAAACTTTTGGCAGGTACTTTAATAATAATAATAACAATTATATTATGATTATTATGATTGTAATTATAATTACAAATATATTATATTATATTGTTATCATGATTATTAAATGCTGCTTTTTACAGGACAATAGTATGTATTATTACAATATAAGATATATCTTTTAATGTGCTAAAATATATATTTTTAATAATAAGTGCTGGGGGCGTGGCTTGTGGGCGTGGTCAGATTTTCCTGATTTTTTGTCTCTAGCTGATCACATGCCTGATAAATATACTATTTTTCATTGTTAATTCATGTCCGTTCATAATGCATTAACTCCCAAACAGGGATTCCCTGAGATTTTAGGTTGATATTTTAATAATTTAACAACATATTTGCTTTTGCATGATTCTCTAATGTGGGTTAATGGTCACGTGACATGCAGGTAAATAATAAAATATTTAATCAAATAAAAAGTTTTTTTTTAGTCTATTTTGATTTGTTTTGAATTTTAATATATTTATTTATTTATTTATTTAGATTATTAGCTTTTCATCAGCTCACAAACCCTGCATTAAAGTTAATTTATTTATTAAAGTTTATTTATTTTATTATTTAAAAAAAAATAAATTAGTTAGCTTTTAATCAACTCACAATTCCAATTCTGAAAACCTTGCATTAACAAAAATAAATGTATCCAAGTTGAAATTTTAGAAGTGTAATTGGTTATTTATTTTTTTTATTATTTATGTTTTAATTTTACATTTTTATGGTTAATTTCATCCAAACTAAAATTCGAAAAATGTAAGAGTTTAATTTTGGTTGTCTATTCATTTTAATTTGATATTTTTATGATTTAATTAATGATTAGTTTTTCATAAACTCACAAACCCTGATTGGAAACCCCTTATCTATATGTTTAGCGTTTTATAAATATTCTAAATAAATTTGATACATATTCTATTGCCCGTTGTTAATTTATGTATATTCACAATACATTGACTACTTTAACTTAAAATGCAATAAAATTGCTCAGTGTTAGTTGATGGTATCTAATGCATGCTAACTAACTGAACCTCACTCTAAAGTGTTTTAAAATCATGAATGAAATGTGACCGTGGAGCACAAAACCAGTCATAAGTGTCAATTTTTTTAAATTGAGATGTATGCATCATCTGAAAGCTGAATAAATAGCTTTCCATTGATGTGTGGTTTGTTAGGATAGGACAATATTTGGCCGAGATACAACTATTTGAAAATCTGGAATCTGAGGGTGCAAAAAAATCTAAATATTGAGAAAATCATCTTTAAAGTTGTTCAAATGAAGTTCTTAGCAATGCATATTACTAATCAAAAATTAAGTTTTGATATATTTACGGTAGGAAATTTACTAAATATCTTTACTTAATATCCTAATGATTTTTGGCATAAAAGAAAAATCAATAATTTTGACCCATACAATGTATTGTTGGCTATTGCTACAAATATAGCCCAGCGACTTAAGACTGCTTTTGTGCTCCAGGGTCACATATGTTAAATGTTAACACCAAAAATAAATCTTTAAAAAGAAATGTTAAATGTGGTCTTTATCTGGTCTCTCAGCGTCTTGTTTCTCGACGCCTCGCTCCATGCTGAAGCTGAGTAAGAAGCGTGCTCTGTCCATCTCGCCGCTGTCTGACGCCAGCGTGGACCTGCAGACGGTCATCCGCACCTCGCCCAACTCTCTGGTGGCGTTTGTAAACTCGCGCTGCGGGCCGAACGCTGCCAGCTCATACGGGCATCTGTCTGTGGGAGGCATGAGGTGGACATTCATCATTAACACTCACTCATATTCCCAGGGTTCTACACATTTTCCATTTCAAAATTCCATACTTTTCCAGACTCAAATTTCCAAACCTCTCAGTAGATCTTATGACCATATTTAAAACAAATGGTTCATACAGTACTATTCTCAGCTTTATATTTGGTATATGTGACCCTGGAGCACAAAACCAGTCATAAGGGTCAATTTTTCGAAATTGAGATGTATGCATCATCTAGAAGCTGAATAAATAGCTTTCCATTGATGTATGGTTTGTTAGGATAGGACAATATTTGGCTGAGATACAACTATTTGAAAATCTGGAATCTGAGGGTGCAAAAAATCTAAATATTGAGAAAATCATCTTTAAAGTTGTTCAAATTAAGTTCTTTGCAATGCATATTACTAATCAAAAATTAAGTTTTGATATATTTACGGTAGGAAATGTACAAAATATCTTCATGGAACATGATCTTTACTTAATATCCTAATGATTTTTGGCATAAAAGAAAAATGCATAATTTTGACCCATACGATGTATTGTTGGCTATTGCTACAAATATACCCCAGCAACTTAAGACTGCTTTTGTGCTCCAGAGTCACATATATTATTGTCTGTAAATATTTTTATTTTTAAAAATGAAAAATAAATGCACACAAGGAACTTTTTTCTTTTTTTTTGTGCCCTCAAGAAACTATTCATATGCGCTTGGGAATTGTTCTCGTGCTTGCGCATTACAAAATCTAATTTTATATTTTATATAACCGATTTCCTTCGTGCATCACTGCCATCTTACTATGAATACAGTGAGAGCATGGATGCACGTGAATTAATAGAGATCTACTTGCTCAAAATTTGGCTTTCCTTATGGTACTACCTCTAATATCGAGGCATAATGTCCAATTTAGCAGCAGAAAAACCATGAAATGGGATGATGGCATGATACAGATATGTGCATTGTCCTATTTGCAAAGTTCAAGGGTCTGTAAAAAAAAAAAAGTGTTCAAAATTTGGCTTTTGTTAGGGCAGTATGCCATATTTCAAGGCCTTAGGTCTCTTTAACGCATGGGCTGATGGCACAACAGGTGGCTCAGTGTGCATATGCTAAGTTTAATGGTTTCTCATGCGCACATAAAAGTCTGTATATTTTTTATTTTTGCAAAGGTCCTCGAGGCTATGTCATACAGTGCTAAGAATATTATGAGAAGAAACCCAAAAAGCAAAACACATTAAAAAGTGCACCTTGAATTCATTCAGTCGTGTTTGACGTTCACTAAACAGCTGCCATGAAAACACACTTCTTGTATGATAAACTTGTTTTCATTAAATTCTTAATTTTCTGTTATAAAAAACTAAATGGGGGCAAAAGTCTGGAAATGCAAATATTTTTCCACACTTTTCCAGACCGCGCAGGAACCCTGGATATTCCTCGCGCTCGCAGCTGACTCTGATCCATTAATGTGGGTTGTTTCTGTTTTCAGTCCGTCGTTGGGTTTCTCCGGCTCCATGAACTACTCTTGCAGACCGCAGGGGAACATGTATGGCTCTCTCGCTGCATCATGCCCCAGACTCCACGCTCCGGCCAAACACACACACGTGAGTCCACACACACATTTAGTATTATTATAGTTTTTCTTAATATTTTAAATTGGCAGTGGCTATTTTGCCAATAGATGCTATTTACACTAAGTGCAAATTGCAAGATTTTCTGCTATATATACTACTTATTGCAAATAGTGGCAATTATCTGCACCTCAGTACGAAATAATAACGTATCGAGTGTAAATTATAATTTTAATTCAGATTATTAAATGGATGCATTGGGACAATAAAGCCCTCCCTAACCCTACCCCATACTTTATTTTCAACTTTTTGATTATTTCCTTCATTTTTATTGAAATTAAATGCCTTTCCGATGTGATAAGAGATTTAAAAAAGAAGAAAAATTGTTTTTGCAAAAAAGTGGGTTCGAACTCTTAGGTTTAACTTTTTATTTCAGTGTTAGTTCAGTTTTAGTCTTTATTTATTGTATTTTCAGTTAGTAATTTTAATGCTTAGTAATTTTGTTATGCGCTTTTGTCATTTTTAGTTTTTATTTATTTTATTTCCAATGAGTAATTTTAGTGCTTCAACTTAAACTTAACAAAAATATGTAGCTTTATTCGCTTTTGTCATTTTTATTCGTTTTTTTTATCCTACTATTTAGGTTTGATTTATGTTTATTTCAGTGTTAGTTCATATTTAGGTTTTTTTCCCAGTTAGTAATTTTAGTGCTTGAAAAAAAATACTATTATGTTTTTGCCATTTTTATTCTTTTTTTTTGTTTTATCCTACTATTTATGTTTGATTTATTTTTATTTCAGTTTTAGTTCAAATGTAGTTTTTAATTTTTTTCCAGTTAGTAATTTTAGTTTTTGACAATTTGTAGCGTGTGATTTTGCCAGATTATTTTATTATTTTTTTAATATTACTTTTTTGGTTTGATTTTTTTTATTTTTTATTTTTTTTTATTGATTTAGTCATTGATTTAGTTATTTATTTTGTAAAAAGAAAAAAAGAAAAATATTTTGTATTTAATAACTTAAAATGCAAATTGGTAATTTTGTTATGTGGTTTTGCTTTTTTTTTACATTGCTAAAATGGAAATACAATCAAACCTAAATAGTAATTTTATCCTTTTTTTTCAGTTAGTCATTTTAGTGCTTCATCTTAATTTAAATGAAAATTAGAAATAAGTTTTTCATCTAATATTTATTTTATTTTATCTTTATTTCAATTAACAAAATGTTTTAATATTTTTAGTTTTAGTTCATTATAATGACCCCGCTGTGTGTGTCTCCAGCTGAAGACAGAGCCTGTTCTGGGCAGCGTGATGAACAGCATTAACATCAAGAGCCTGGAGGAGCATTCGGAGGGAGACGTGGCGAGTCCATCCTCAACTGGAACACAGGTAAAGTTCAGAACATTGTCTAATGCTTGAGTAATGGATTCACATCCTCCAGATTTCAGTTGCAGTAAAATGGGTCCATGTTTACGTTGTTCTGACATGAGCTGCTGCGCTGTGTTCTGCAGGATCCTCTTCTGGGTTTACTGGAAGGCAGAGATGATCTTGATAAGGAGGAGAAACCTGAACCAGAGGCCATTTACGAGACTAACTGTCACTGGGAGAGCTGCAGCAAAGAGTTCGACACTCAGGAGCAAATCGTGCATGTGAGAGATTCGTTTCAAAGAGTCAATAACTCACCGGCATGACATTTCAAACATGCATGCTGTTATTTTGTTTCACAAAAACCACGAAAAGATCAATTTTGTCTTTGTAAAAATCATAACAGTAGTACGTATTATATATATATATATATATAGGCTAAAAAAGACTGAATCACAAAGTTACAAAATCACTCAAATTAAATTGAAAAATTAAAATATAACAGTAAAAGCTAATTCAAAATATCAAATACTATAATATTGAACTGAAATTAAAAAATTGAAATATATTTTTAAAACAGCTAATAAAATGACAAGAGCACATAACAAAATGACTTAAAACTTGAACTAAAATTGAAAACTGAAAAAAGCCAATTCAAAATATGAATAAATACTATAATACATACATAATACTAAAATAACACCAACTTCTTTCCTCCATCGAGCATCTCTTGTCTGTCGTCATGCTTTTTAATCTGATATTGCTCTGATTTTCTGTACAGCACATCAATAACGAGCACATCCACGGGGAGAAGAAGGAGTTTGTGTGTCACTGGAAGGATTGTTCTCGAGAGCAGCGGCCCTTTAAGGCCCAGTACATGCTAGTGGTCCACATGCGCAGACACACGGGAGAGAAACCTCACAAGTGCACTGTGAGTACTCTCTCTGACAGTCTGTGTCTGAACGCTCTTGAAAACCATGCAATATAAATGTTTCTGTTTGTGCGTCTCAGTTTGAAGGCTGTAATAAAGCGTACTCGCGTCTGGAGAACCTGAAATATTGAGATTAAAGTTGTCCAAATTAAGTTCTTAGCAATGCATATTACTAATCAAAAATGAAGTTTTGGAAGTTTTGATGTAGTAAATTTACAAAATACCTCCATGGAACATGAAATAAAGTAAAGTTATATTAACTTAGACTTAGTATCCTAATGATTTTTGGCATAAAAGAAAAATGGATAATTTTGACCCATACAATGTATTGTTGGCTATTGCTACAAATATACCCCAGCGA
>NW_015538073.1:122665-124185 GCF_001515605.1 Sinocyclocheilus anshuiensis
TTTGCCAGATTATTTTATTATTTTTTTGGTTTGATTTTTTTTTTTTATTGATTTAGTCATTGATTTAGTTATTTATTTTGTAAAAAGAAAAAAAGAAAAATATTTTGTATTTAATAACTTAAAATGCAAATTGGTAATTTTGTTATGTGGTTTTGCTTTTTTTTTACATTGCTAAAATGGAAATACAATCAAACCTAAATAGTAATTTTATCCTTTTTTTTCAGTTAGTCATTTTAGTGCTTCATCTTAATTTAAATGAAAATTAGAAATAAGTTTTTCATCTAATATTTATTTTATTTTATCTTTATTTCAATTAACAAAATGTTTTAATATTTTTAGTTTTAGTTCATTATAATGACCCCGCTGTGTGTGTCTCCAGCTGAAGACAGAGCCTGTTCTGGGCAGCGTGATGAACAGCATTAACATCAAGAGCCTGGAGGAGCATTCGGAGGGAGACGTGGCGAGTCCATCCTCAACTGGAACACAGGTAAAGTTCAGAACATTGTCTAATGCTTGAGTAATGGATTCACATCCTCCAGATTTCAGTTGCAGTAAAATGGGTCCATGTTTACGTTGTTCTGACATGAGCTGCTGCGCTGTGTTCTGCAGGATCCTCTTCTGGGTTTACTGGAAGGCAGAGATGATCTTGATAAGGAGGAGAAACCTGAACCAGAGGCCATTTACGAGACTAACTGTCACTGGGAGAGCTGCAGCAAAGAGTTCGACACTCAGGAGCAAATCGTGCATGTGAGAGATTCGTTTCAAAGAGTCAATAACTCACCGGCATGACATTTCAAACATGCATGCTGTTATTTTGTTTCACAAAAACCACGAAAAGATCAATTTTGTCTTTGTAAAAATCATAACAGTAGTACGTATTACTTTTATGGTATATACCGAGATTTCTGAAGTCATATGATAGATTTATGTGATAAATTTATTTTCTTCTGAAGCTCTGAAATCTCATTTGTTTTTGCATTAAGATTCAAAAATGGCACATTGCACCAGGCAGTTGTTATTGTTAACAAAAATATTACAAGAAATAAAAAAGGTAAATGAAATAAAAGGAAAATAAAATATAAATATCAGATGAAAAACTTAAACTTGCGAAATGTAAATAAAAACGAGATGAATACGTTTAAGCGACATACTAAAACTTAAACTAAAATTATATTGAAAACTGAAAATATAAAAATAAAAGCTGATATAAAATAACGTTTAAAAATATAATATAAATAAATATAATAATAAATACAAATATAGAATATAAAAAGCTAATAAAAATGGCGAGCACGTAACAAAATTGCTAACATTTAATTTAATTGAAAACTGAGAATATAAAAATAAGAGCCAATTCAGAATATTAATAAATACCATACAAAATTACTAATTTAATTGAAAACTGAGAATATAAAAATAAGAGCCAATTCAGAATATTAATAAATACTAAATACCAAAACTGAAATAAAATAAAGTTAAACAGAATGTGTATATATATATATATATATATATATATATAT
>NW_015538073.1:127673-151171 GCF_001515605.1 Sinocyclocheilus anshuiensis
TTTTAACAATTTTCAAAAATCATGTTTTTTCATTGTGCATTCCAATTAATCTTAATCAAACTGCAGTTGGTTTATTTTGATCAGGTAAAAAATAACTAAAAAAATACTAGCTAACTAACACAATAAAAACATGGTAATATAATAAAAAACAATTTTTGAAAAATTTTAAAAACGGAGTTATCTGTTTTTGCAAATAAACTCTTCATATATAGATATATATATATATATATATATATAGGCTAAAAAAGACTGAATCACAAAGTTACAAAATCACTCAAATTAAATTGAAAAATTAAAATATAACAGTAAAAGCTAATTCAAAATATCAAATACTATAATATTGAACTGAAATTAAAAAATTGAAATATATTTTTAAAACAGCTAATAAAATGACAAGAGCACATAACAAAATGACTTAAAACTTGAACTAAAATTGAAAACTGAAAAAAGCCAATTCAAAATATGAATAAATACTATAATACATACATAATACTAAAATAACACCAACTTCTTTCCTCCATCGAGCATCTCTTGTCTGTCGTCATGCTTTTTAATCTGATATTGCTCTGATTTTCTGTACAGCACATCAATAACGAGCACATCCACGGGGAGAAGAAGGAGTTTGTGTGTCACTGGAAGGATTGTTCTCGAGAGCAGCGGCCCTTTAAGGCCCAGTACATGCTAGTGGTCCACATGCGCAGACACACGGGAGAGAAACCTCACAAGTGCACTGTGAGTACTCTCTCTGACAGTCTGTGTCTGAACGCTCTTGAAAACACTGATGTAACATAAATGCTTCTGTTTGTGCGTCTCAGTTTGAAGGCTGTAATAAAGCGTACTCGCGTCTGGAGAACCTGAAGACTCATCTGCGCTCACACACCGGCGAGAAACCGTACGTGTGTGAACACGAGGGCTGCAACAAGGCTTTCTCCAATGCGTCAGACCGCGCAAAGCACCAGAACCGAACACACTCCAATGAGGTAAACTCATGCACTTAATAAAACAAAACTAAAAATAAAATATGCATATGGACCACAAAGCGTCAATTTTTTGATTTTGAAATTGAGATTTATGCATCGTCTGAAAGCTGAATAAATAAGCTTTGCATTGATGTATGGTTTGTTAGGATGGGACAATATTTGGCCGAGATACAGCTATTTGAAAATCTGGAATCTGAGGGTGCAAAAAAATCTAAATATTGAGAAAATCATCTTTAAAGTTGTCCAAATTAAGTTCTTAGCAATGCATATTACTAATCAAAAATGAAGTTTTGATATATTTACGGTAGGAAATTTACTAAATATCTTCATGGAACATGATCTTTACTTAATATCCTAATGATTTTTGGCATAAAAGAAAAATGTATAATTTTGACCCATACGATGTATTGTTGGCTATTGCTACAAATATACCCCAGCGACTTAAGACTGCTTTTGTGCTCCAGGGTCACATATTATATATTATATATGTTACAAAAACTTTCTTTTGCGATTTTGAAAACAATGTCAAGTTATCTGCTGGTTATGTGTTGCGTTTCACTTTTTTTGTTTTTGATAATGTATTTGTGGGCCTGTATTTTAGCCAATGTTTGACTAAAATTAATATGACATGACAAAATCTGCATGATATTTTTGTCAAACTACGAGTAAAAGAGCTGTAAAAAAAATAACACTGATTGCAATTTATTATTGCATTAATTTATTATAAAATAAAATTGCTTATTTATTGTCAAAGGTCAAAAACTGACTAAAACATAAAAAAGAAGAAAAACTGTACAAACACTGCAATTTATTATTGCATTAGTTTATGATAAAAAATTGCAGATTATTTTTTCACAAAGGACAAAAACTATGACTAAAACGAAAACTGTACAAAAACTAAGTTATTATTGAATATTGAATGCAATTATTAAGAAAAAATTGCAATTGAGTGAGAGAGACTCTTGAAGTCAAAACAAATGAAGGCACCAACACTCAGAGTAACTCACAGAAAGTTATAGATGCATACTGCGATAGAAAAAAAAAATTATATTTAAAATATATGATTTAGGTAAGCAACTTTACATGACCAAGATGTTTGCAATATCAACATGATTGCAATGTGACACTGATTTTATACAATATAAGTTAAAATTAGTGACTTATATTTTAGACATAATATTGACTGTTTTTGCTCAATTTCGCTGACGAAAATAGCTCCAATCAAAGCCACAGCAGAACTGTTGTGTCTACGAGCAACACAGCCGTGTTTCGTTACTAAATGAATCCACGTTTTTGAACGAATCAAGTGAGTCAATGATTCAGTAATCCATTCATAAAAACTGTCACTTGCCTCGTTTCTGAATGAATCAGCCATTTGAATGAATCGGTTGAATGAATGACTAAATGACTCACTCATTTAAAGAGTCATTTGCCGCCACCTACTGGTGGTTTGATTTCATATTTAAAAAATCATTGCATTTTTCCCAAAATTTCTTATTTGTATGTTTAAAAAAAAAAAAGTAAAACATTAATGTTATAAAATTATTTATGCATTTGAAATTTTGAACAAAAAAAAAATCGGAATCGGCAAAAATCGGTATCGGCAGGTCACACTTACAAAAAAATCAGAAACGGCCAAGAAAATTGCAATCGGTGCATCTCTAATTAAAACAATTACAAACACTGATTGCAATTTATGATTGCATTAATTTATTATAAAATAAAATTGCTTATTGTCAAAGGACAAAATCTGTGGCTAAAAACAAAAACTGTACAAAAAAAATATTCCTATTTATTATTGCACTAATTTTTTATAAAAATGTGCAGGTTGTTCTTTTGCTTATTGTCTTTTATAATGTACTTGCGGTTTAATACAACATTTGAGGTTCATCTATAAATCTTTTAATTAGTTGCACTGCTTTATTTATTTATTTATTATTACTATATATATTTTTAAATATCTCTTTATCCAATTTATTTTATTATTTTTTATTTTATTTATTGCTTTTCTTTTCCCATACACACAAATACAGAAAAAAAGTTTTAAAAAGCACTTCTAAACAGCATTTCTGTTTTATTTCGATGTATAACACTTTTCATAATATAAACCAACTGTGCCTCAATACATTTAATGCAGTCTAACCTGACATTCTGTATTGAATTAATTCACCACATGACCTGAAAAAAGCAATAAGCCTGTAGTTAACAATGAATAAATTTAGCTTTGCTTCCTAACGTTTGGCTACAGCTGCAGATTATGCCAGATCATGCCAACCACGCTCTCTTGTTTCTGGCCTTTAGAAACCATACGTTTGTAAGATCCCCGGCTGTACAAAGCGCTACACTGACCCGAGCTCTCTGAGGAAGCACGTGAAGACGGTGCACGGACCCGAGGCTCACATCACTAAAAAGCACCGCGGAGACACCGGACCACGTCTGACCAATGCAGGACAGAGCTCTGAACTTCTGATAGAAAAAGAGGAGAGAAGCAGAGAGGACTGCAAATTACTCGCTCCAGAAACCGCTCTGGTAAGACAAGCTTTTTCCTCTTTTTCTCTTGATTATCCATTGCAGGCCCGGTTCTACGGTTCAAACGAAATCAAAAGCACCCTCAGTTAAAACTATATTAATGGCATTTTATTGCAGATTTGCCAAACTATCCAGTGCGTTATGGTTTGCGCTCTGGAGATCGATTTCTATTTCAACGTGTTTTTGCAGCGTTGAGCAGTGTATCTAATCACAGACATATCTGTTGATTTCTTGAATCAGAGGCACTTAAGTTAGAATCCACTCACCGCTCAAATCGTTCAGAGTTTCTGTTCAGGTGTTGTGAATCTTCTCATTATAACAAAGTGTAGACGCGATGTAAATAAGAGATTTGTGTGCAGCGTAGAGAACTTTATTTATAATAAAGTATAAGTGACAGCTTTTTAGTTATTATAAACGGAGCGTTCTTTACGCCATATATATATATATATATAAATACACACACATGCATGTATATATTTCAGAAAAATATGTTATGTTTATATATTAAATATATTTATTTAAAATATAAATTATGTGAATATAAATAGACATGTAAATACATGTAAATATTTTCAAAATATATACTGTATGTCTGTGTATTTATATATACATAATAAATATACACAGAACACACACATACAGTATATTATGCAAACAAAAACTTTTATTTTGGATGCGATTAATCGTTTGACAGCACTAATATAGGCTATATATATATGTTAGAGCACCCTCATTAATTTAAGAAGCACCCTCAGTGATTTGATTCTGGAGCCGGGCCTGATCCATTGTAACGGATAACTGTGTGCATTAGGGATGCACGATATTGGATTTTTGCCGATATTTTGTAACTCATTTTGGCCGATAACCGATGCCGATACCGATATATTTCCTTTTGTTTGGAAACGACACCAAGTCTCTCCTGTGTGGAAATAAAGCAAAAAGAGTTGTAAAAATTCTGAAAATCTTTTAGAGCTCATAATTTGTTTAAAAATATAACATATTACATATTAATGAATAAATCAGTATATATAAAATTATTTAATTTACAAGTCTCATTTGTGTTTTTTATTCATGTAAGCTATAGCTTCCGACCTTTAAATCAAAACATACTCATGATTTTATGACATCAATTACCGCTTTATTTAATCAGGAACACAGTCTAAATGTTATTTGTGTACTTAACTTTCATTTTATTAAAAGTAGGCCAACAGCGCCCCCTACGGAATTAAAACTCGTTACCGAACGAGCATTAGGACCCTGGGGAGGCTGCCGCTACATGTGCTATTACTGTTTACTCTATCATACACCGAACGCATTCTGTACGTGCTTTCTCAGTTTAAATGCAGCGATCCAAAGCAGTGAACCTAATCATCATTCAGGCAAAACTTTGCTTCAAAAATGAATCACACTGTTGACATGATCTAATCACTAGCACACCCTGAGCACATGTGAGTTAATGTATTTCTCTTATCGACGAGACATATCGGCATAAGTTTTCATATCGGGCCGATGCCGATATTTACATTTAAAGTCATTATCGGACGATTCTGATATCGGTCCGATAATATCGTGCATCCCTAGTGTGCATAATAACTACAATATGTCTTGAATCATTTCTAGAAATCCCAGCCAAGCCCTGGCGGCCAGTCATCCTGTAGTAGCGAACGTTCTCCACTAGGGAGCGCCAACAACAACGACAGTGGTGTGGAGATGAACCTCAATGCGGCGGGGAGTCTGGAGGACCTGACCACACAGGAGGAGAGTGGGAACACCGGCAGCGGCTCGGGGGGAATGTGCATGTCCGTTCAGGCCTTGAAGAGGTTGGAGAGCCTAAAGATCGACAAACTGAAGCAAATTCGCCGGCCAACACCACCTGGGCGGAGCGCAGGGAATAAACTGCCGGCTCTCTCAGGTAAAAGACTAAGCAAATCAAGCTCTTGTTCTTTGTTTGCAATCAGTGTCAATCTGGTGAAAATTTTTGTTGACAAATGGTATTTTGATTTCATCAACAATAACAAATATTAGATGAAAAATGTGCATCAATGATGCTAAAGCAGTTTAATGCTATGTGAGATAAATGCACAACATAATATTACAATCTGCACACTGATACAATTACACAAGTGAATTTGAACTTTTGGGCTCATCAGAATTTGTAAAATGTTATTGTCATGTAATAAATTAGAGAAAAAACTGACTAAAATCAGTAAATATGACGTAACAAAATTAGCAGATTATTTTTCTCAAAGGACAAAAATTATGAGTAAAAAATTTAAATTAACACTAATTATTGCAATTAATTTATTATTAAAAATGGCATGTTGTTTTTGTTGTAAAACAAAAACTATAACTTAAAAACTAAACATTTGCAGGTTATTTTTGTCAAAAGATACAATCTATGACTGTAAAAAAAAAATTTGAATTAACCCTGATCACAATTATTGCAATTCATTTATTATAAAGAAAAGGTTGCAGTTGCAGGATTAAAAAAATAAAAAATAAAACACTACAAATACCAATTGCCATTTATTTTTGCATTAATTTATTCTAAAACATGTGCAGGTTATTTTTGTCAACGGACAATTGTGTCACAATTTATTGCAATATTTTTTGTTTTTTTATAAAAATGCTTGTTTTTGTTGTAAGACAAAAACTGTGGCTAAAACAAAAAAAACTATAAACACTAATTGCAATTTAGTGTTGCATTAATTATTTTTTTTTTTTAATGTGCAGGTTATTTCTTTTTATACATTTAATTTTTTCAAAGTTATTTTTATTCATAAAAAATAAACATTTATTATGCTAGGCCATCTGAACTGTGCTTTCAGATTAAAGTTAAATTTACATTTAATAATTACATTTACATTTAGTCATTTAGCAGACGCTTTTATCAAAGCGACTTACAAATGATGACAATAGAAGCAATCAAAACCAACAAAAAAAGCAATGATATGCAAGTGCTATAACAAGTCCCAGTCAGCCTAACGCAGTAAACATAGCAAGGTTTTTATATATATATATATATATATACACACACGTATATACAGGGTGTGATTTGTGAACAAACCAGAGGGGGGGATGTTTTTAAAAAAAAAAAGAACTTTCTCATTTTCCTTTTAAAATATATCACAAATCACAGCAAATATATGGATTATTTTGGCAGCTGTTACAAAACCATTTTTACAATAAATATTCTGATTTGACCTTGAGATTAGATAGCTTCGATATTTGACCACTATTTATGATAATACTTGGTTACAGTGACACTAATAGTTCTCATTTCTGCCAGGAATGCAAAATCAATCGGGAATTAATGATATTTTGATCAGAATAACGAGACACTGTAGGGCTATATATTCAATCACGTTTGCTTCTATTTAGTTTTGATCAGTGCTTCGCTAAACAACATACAAACTTTTACTCCAAAAGTGTGCACCTTATGTATTCACACATTTACCTCATATTTCTTTAAATAGAATAGAACCTTAATTTCTTAATGACTCGCAGAAAGACGATTCTCTGTCGATCAGTCAATATTGCGTGATCATAATTTGCACATAACAGTGACGGTAAACAGCTGCGTTCTGTTTCATAGTACATTTATGCATCAGTTTATAATATACAATATTTGCATTAGGTCACAGTAGAGTGAGTTTTGAGCAAAAACGTTGTGTATTAATCGCATACTGTCACTCTGAAATCTCGCGCGCTGACTTTCTGTAAAGCCCTGCATGGATTGAGGCGCGTGAACCAGGATCACGAAAGCCAGACAGTCTCTATTAAGCGGGAGGAGCGCTGACAGTTAAAGGCTATTTCTGATTTTATTGTTGTTTGTATTGTCATGTTGCAGTATTTTACTTGCTAGTGTTTTTAAAAAATATATATATTTTTTTGGTATTCTCTGTTGGTGGTTGGTGGAGTAGCATCACCCGGGGGGATATTTTTTAAATATAGCCTTTAATTCAGTAGAGGCAGGGATGCATAGACCAGAAGGGGGGGAAACCCCCCCCCCCCCATATATATATAGAACAAAAAGAAAACAAGAAGATACAATAGAAAAAGAATAGAGGAGGCTAGTGTTAGAGGCCTTTTTTAAAGAAAACAAGCAATTATAAAACGAATAGAGAATGCAAGTGTTTGAGAGTCAAGTGAACAAATAGATAAAATAGAATTAGAATTCAATTTTTTCCCATTGAATAATTCTCATACTAACTTCCTTCTCTGCTCCTTTCAGCAACAGGAGAGATGATGGGCATGTGTGTGCCTTCACCCTTGCTCTCCAACCGGCGTGTAATGGAGCTTTCTGCCCCGGATCTGGGCGGAGTTAGCGGAATGGGAATGCCTTGCCCACCAAACGACCGGCGGGGCAGCGGCACCAGCAGCTTCAGCTCTGCCTACACAGTGAGCCGCCGTTCGTCTATGGTCTCGCCCTACCTATCAAGCAGACGCTCCAGCGACGTGTCCCAAGTGGGTCACTGCCATTCCATAATGGGGACCGATGTTCCCGGCGACCCACTGTCTCCTCAGAACAGCCAAAGAGGCGGATCATGCCAGAACCCCGGGGGATTGCCAGGTCTACCGAGTCTGACTCCTGCGCAGCAGTATAGTCTGAAGGCTAAATATGCAGCAGCAACAGGCGGCCCACCGCCAACCCCGTTACCCAACATGGACCAACCTGGCAACCCTGGAAGATTCCTGAGGGAATGCCATGGGCAACCTCTTCCTCCGTTTCTGCAGCAAGGTGGCACGAGGAGGCACAGTGCTAATGCCGAATACGGCACGGGAGTGATCTATCCACATCAGGCACCCGGGAACAACACGAGGCGCGCCAGCGATCCAGTACGCTCTGGTGCCGACCCGCAGGGCTTACCCAAGGTGCAACGCTTTAATAGCTTAAGCAACGTGTCCCTTATGAGTCGCCGCAATGCACTGCAGCAGTGTGGATCTGATGCCGCTCTCAGCAGGCACATGTACTCGCCTCGTCCACCGAGCATCACTGAAAATGTCATGATGGAGGCCATGGCCATGGATCCTCATGGGACTGCCGAAGGCAGAGAGCAAGGCAACATGATCCAATGTGGAGACCGAGCCTACACGAGCTACCAGCAACCTCAACAATGCAACCACCCTCACAATGCAAGTCAACTGTCTCCCGGACAAGAAGGACTGAGTTGCATGGATCAAGTCTACCAGTCTCAAATGCAAGGTCCGTACCAGCGTGAGGAGATCTGTGCCACCGGGATAATGGGTCAGGCTGACATTGCAAACAATCTTGTACAGCAAGCTGAGTTTGGCATGAGCAACTGTCAGCTTAGCCCCTCCGGTCCACATTATCCCAGCCAGGGTGATGGATCAGGACCCTGGGGACAGACCAACCAGCTCCACAGCCCTCAGACCGATATGCAGTACCAGTGTGCAGGCATTCAAGGACAACACTACCCTCAACAGGGTGTATACAACCCTACATCTGACCCTGGCCATCAAAGAGTTACTGTAAAACCAGAGCAGTTCCATTCATCCATGGGAGGAGCCAGTTCCTGCCAGAACACTAAACCTCTACACCAGCATCGGCATGATGTGAATATGCAGGCGTATCCACCGCAGTCAGGCCAGGGCATCATGGGCAGGTCCTCCAATGCGAACTGTGAATTCCATCACGGCCAGATGGGAACACAAGTCGGTCTTCCACAGCAGAGCCAGGCGGGATCGTTCCCGAGCGGTGGAGGGATAAATCTTGCACTGGCGGAGAGCCGTAGGTCGCAGACGCCAATGCATCAGATGAAGGAAATGATGGTGAGGAATTATGTGCAGTCCCAGCAAGCGCTCCTTTGGGAACAACAGCAGGAGCAAAGGGTAGTCGATGGGAAGCCCGATGGCATGGAAATGGGAGGGCATCAACAAGCTAACCAGAACCTTTATCCTGGAAACTCCTACCAAGGCTACCCGAATCAGAACTTGATGAGCCCACCGCAAAATCGAGTTCCCAGTTCCATCAAGGAGCATACCGCTGGGATGCAGGGATCCTGCTATGGGCCGGATATGGTGCCACGACCACCTCAGGTACAAAAGCCTCTGAGTCGCCAAAACAGCCTATCCCAGCAGACAGGTGGAGCTTACCTGGGCAGCCTGACTCACCTGAGCCTGGTCCACTCCACCACCAGTCCCAGAAGAGGAGTCCGTCTCCCACCGGTTCAACAACAGCAACAGCAGCATTCGGAAAACTTCACCAATAACAACAAACCCATGTACTGCTCAGGCCAGATACACATGCACCACGACATAGAGAAGACTCAGGATGGACCATGCCTGGCCCAGCAGCACCTGACAGGGATAGACCCTAGTACCAAGCCCACCTCGATGGCCTACTCGGACCCTGCACCCATGTCCAACGCCTTAGAAAACCTGGACTTGGAGAACGCTCAGATTGACTTTGCTTCCATCATTGATGACCCAGAACCTTCATTTTACAGTCCAATAAACCCACTGCTGGGTCACCACCAGTGCTCCTCTCAGACCTCCTCCCGTCTCACCACACCCCAAACCTCCATCACCCTTCCAAGTGGCCTTTCCAATATGGCAATCGGGGACATGACCTCGATGTTGACGTCCCTTGCTGGGGAGAACAAGTATTTGAACACATTGTCTTAAAGTGTTTATACATATAATTGGGCCAAAGTGAGCATGTAGACTCTATTGCCCTTACAACACTAAAGGTTCCTCTGGACGTCCTTTTCTTGCTCATGCGCCAGGTACTGATGGTTCTGCTGGTGTCCTTCATGGGATCTCAGAGATTTTGCATAATAGTTTTGTAATTGTGTAAAATATGTTGCTGAACATTACCACAGAGGCCTAATGACTATTACTGAAGGGGCATTCCGGTCACTACTGTGAGACTGTTTACGATGGAAATCTTGTTTAAAATGTAAATATGAGCTTTGGACTGTAAATGGTGGCATGATAGTATAAAGAAAATCTCCTTTTTGATACATATACAGACTTGGACTGGCACAAAAGCCACATGAACTCTACATAAGAAGACTGAAATACTAAGTGAGCGAACGTGTAAAGGAAGAACCTGGTTGGCACGTTCTCTAGAAGTATTGGTAAAGACAGGACTCAAGTGCCTTCAACCATTGTGGCCTCTTTGATTCCTCACAGGTACGACATGTTGGAGAAAACTCGACAGATGAGACACATGGACAGTCAGATAGAAACACTGACAGATGGATAAACTCAGTATGAAGCCCAAAGTATACGAACACTTAATGTATGAGTACAGCAGAATGCATAGCCTTTCAAAGTATACTCCACTTAATAGTGCACAAAAACACAGGTGGCTGACACATGCGCGCTAGACAGTTTCATTTTTGCCGATGTCTGTGCTATTTCTCTACAGAAGTTATGAGCAATAAAAACAAACGTCTTTGTTCTCTATTAAACTAGCAGGTGTCTATATTCTTGTTGCGTCTCCAGTAGTTTGTCTTTCCATCTCGTTTCTTTTTCTACCGTGTAACAACCAATGTCGCCACCTTGTGGACCAACTAATTAGTGCAAAGAAGGTGTTTGCTCAAGCTGAGTGTAAAGAGTACATGCATATACTTGTTTGGGCTTAGGAGAAAGTGTGTTCTCACTAAAACGCATCACTAACTGTCATAATGGCAGATTACAGAACAGTATTTTGAAGCCTCGTTAACTATCTCTAGGTCTAGACAGGAGCCTTTGAGTCATAATATTAATTAAAAGTTCTAGTGTTTGTTTTCTAATTATTTGACTAGTCTGCTTTCAGACAGATACGTTAAAGGGTAACGGCACTGAGTGGTTTTTGTAAGGTTTCTTTTAGTCTACGCTGCGTGCGCTATGTAACCCAAGCTAGCATGCAAATGCATTGCACTGACAACAGCACTGAGCTGAGGAGAAGAGATTAATTTTAATTAATGGTTCCATATAGTATGAAAGGTACATACAGTGCAGGTATTTTATTTTTTGGTTTTAAGTCCTGTTATTTCAACACTTTGTCTACATTGTGCCTAACTCGTTTTAAGTATAATTTTATCATTTAAGTGTTATCGAGGGCTGCAACCCTTTAAAAATCCCAGTGTTTCCACCTTCTGTGGCATACCAAAGACGACCGACACTGAGACGAGTCCACACTTGATATTTGCTAGACATCATTTGCATTGACAGCTAGACGTCATGTGCTTCCATATTGCTGCAAAAAATGTAACGATGTTCTTTTTATCATTTCCTCTTTTTTTAAATAATTTTTTTTTTTGTGGTTTTTGCATTTCTGTGTGTTTTTATATCCGTCACAGTTCACTCAAACCTTTTATGCTGGCAAAAGTAGTAACAGATTTATGATATTAGCATTTATCTCATGTATTTACAAGGAAGTGATATTTTTGCATACCGTTTTCTACATTTTTGTACAAAAGTACTATATTATACCAGTTTATAAATAAACAAAGCCTGTGATGGAAGAAAATTATGTACTGTATTATGTTTCTTTGTGCATATCCAAGTCATTGTTATTTTAGTATCATTAAGATACTATTATAGTTTTAAATTATATTTTGAATTAGTGTTTATTTATAGATTTTTTTGTTTTCATTTTAATTTTAGTTGAAATTTTAGTCATTTTGTTTTCTTTAGTCATTTTTATTAGTTTTTGTTTTTTAAGCATGTTTAGTTTTTATTAGTGTTTATTTCAGATTTAGTTCTTTTAGTACATCAGGTTAAACTATATGAAAATGAGAAATGTTGCAACTAGCTGAAATGGGTCATTTTTATGTTTTCTTTAATTTCAGTTTATTTTATTTCAAGTAACGCAAGTTTTTTTTATGGTTTTCGTTTTATTTAACTATAATAACCCTGATCCATGTACTACTCTTAATAGAAAAAAAATATTCGCACAACAGCATTTGTGTGCTTTTTGAATGCTTTAACCACACCGCCTTTATTTTTTTCAGGTAGAAACACGTCAAATGTCCTCTAGATGGCGTCAAAACTACAGCTCATGGTCTTTGTGAGGTCTTGAAAGCCACACACAGGGTTTATGTTACACTGGCATATTAGATCCCTCCTCCTTTAGTTACAAAGAGAACATTTTTGCTCACTAATACTGAAATCTCTGAGACAAAGCTAATCCTCTCCATACTTGCCCTTTCCCTGTCCCTGATTATAAGATCAAAAGAAAGATTTCCCTGGACTACATGCCAGTGTGTGTGTGTTTGAGTCTATAATGCTGTGGCTCCCGGTCCCTGGTACCCTGATTCGGCCCCACGGATCTAATGCTGTGTGCGGCATGAATCCAATGAAGACCTGCCCTTGACATCCCCATCGCCAACTCCGCTGACTCAATTCTCCCTGTCTCCCATCTGTTATTTGCTACATAACTGACTGATCGTCTCTGCTTCTTCCTTTCGCTCTGTGCCTTGCTTCTATCCTCGTTTTCATGACTTGACCACCGTTAGCCATCTCTCATCTCGCACTATCTCTCTTTCATCATTAGTGGCTTTTGCTCAGGCAAGGATCCCTTTACTCTTGCTCATACTTCGGGTTACCTCAAGTATTGAAGCCGTCCCACACTGTTTGTGCTATGAACATGAATGATTCCTCTGCGTGTTGTCATTTTTCAAACTGTTTGCATTTTTTGCAAAAAAAATGTAGTTTGCTATTTTTTTTTATTTTAAATCATTAAACAAAAACAAATGATGTTTATTTTGTGATGCATATAAATTCTGAAACCCCAATCAGTGCAAACCCTTTCTGCCACATGCACTCAATTGTCATTGAACAAATGCATAGGAAACGTACTAGTCGTTCTATAATTAACATCTGCAGAATGTAGCATTCAGCTGATTTCTAAAGAGAGAGTGCAGAGGTTTAACAGCACTCTGAACTACAGCCTGACTTAAGCCACAATCTACTGAGCTGAGGTTGCTGATACAAATGGAAATGGCAAAATAAGCGCTGAGGTTTTCACATGCAAAGAAGTGAAACCAGCATAATGACTTTTCTTTTCTTGGTTCGCCATTCAAGTCGAGGCTTTTTATTCTCTTTGTCACAAAGGTTGGCATATAATTAACTCCTGTTTAATATGCTGTTAAGGAAGACTCCTCCCTTTGCACCCTCTCTGAACCCCTGCCAAACTCGTGTGCATGCTTGGAAACCCCACGGGACACCCCACCCTAGGGCGTCCCTCAGTGAGTACGGAGGTGTTTGGGAACATTTGGTGCTCAGATTCTTGCACTTACTGGCTGTTTTAGACTCATTGCACACAGCAAACTGCACTCTTTGTCTGCACACAAAAAGACAACGGTACCTCGTTTATAACGTTCATGTAAAAACACTTTCTTGCTATCATCTGCAGGGGCAGAGGTGAAGCGGTGAATGAGGCTTTTCTTTGTGTCCACCTTTACTCCTCTCATCCAAGATCCACAGCAGGGTGTAGGTTTATGACCCATTCCATCTCCTTTCCTCTCGTGGACAAAAGGACTGTGACCTCTCATCCCTTCTCCTTTTCTTTGGCTTTCTCCACCTGAAACCCTCTATTTTATGCCCCTGAAAAGACAAATGTCCATTAGAAACAACAAACACAAGCTTAGCATTTTGCCTTTTAAATGCACAGGATTCACTACTAAAAATGACCATGGTTCATACATTGTTAGTACCTTGTAAATACCATGGAACATCAATATGGTAATCATTCTGTTCCTCAATGGAAATTAAAGCAGTATTACCTTCTGATATCATTACTGTAGCCTACTATGGTACCAACACAGTATTTTTCTAAGGTTGTATAAACAAACAGCTGGCATCCTAACTGCAAAACATTAAACATAGCTTAGCATGCCTTTAAAATGCACAGGACTCGCTATAAAAAAAAAAAAAGAACCATGATAATACATTGTTAGTTTGAAGCAGCCTATTGTACTGTGTAAAAAAAAAAAAACATTGTACATGAATATGGTAGCTAATCATTATGTTTCTCGATGGAAATTAAAGTACTGTACGCTAGTGTTACATTTTGATGTCACTGTAATGTTTTATCGACAGCATTTTTGTAAAGTTGTATACACAACACGTTAAAATAACTGCAAAAACCTGGTATAAACGAAAGTACAGATCACGGGTAAGTCTTGCCACGTAATTCACGACGCTTATGCAAAGCAAAATATCCAAGTAAACTATACAAACCATTTTTCTTTTAAATCTCGGTCATCCTGTGGTAATATTTAGTGTTGTGGGTTTTCTTGTAATGCCTGTAAGATGTTTTTTCCAGACAAAAAGGAGAAGTCCGCCTGCTGTTGTAAAAACAACAATTAAGATAAAGTTATATTTTCCCCTCGCTTTTTTTTTTCTGGCGCGAGACAAGGCATAATCAAGACAACGTGAATATAATCGATAGTTTTCAAAGAGCAGAAAATATTATAATATATCACAGATGGCGTGTTATTTCAGCTCAATGTGTATTAGCCTACTGCTGTTGCAAGACAACAAAATGGTATTAATATTAATAATAATTAACAAGAGTAAGATTGTCATTAAATAGAAAACAGAATTACTTAACTATTAACATCATTTAAAGCAGAAAAAGGGATCAAGGTCCACCCTATTGCGCGGCATTATCATGACACTGCGCGTGTATGCGTGTGAATGCCAAGGTAGGGGTCCTGGAACGGTGTGTTTGAGTTGTTCTGATGTTTTTCTTTTTCAGTTGCTAAGCAGATCACCGTTCAATTACTCGCACAAAAGAGGTGACAATACAATACTTCCTACAGCGATCAACAGGAGAACGGGCGGGAACAGGTGCGATTCGCTCCCAACGAAACGCGTAGCGTAGGCTACCTGCGCATTAAAACACCGTTCAACCAATATTTTTAAAAGGTAATGCATGTAGTCTATGTATTGCGATCAAAAATATAATTGCAAACCTAAAATTTGAGTTGGCTATTAACGTCTGACGCTTCATGAATACAAAAACAAGCATACAGTCTAGCGCTTTATACAGTTTTACAGTGTTAACAGGAAAATAGTTTGTCAATAATGCAAGAGGACAATAACAAAGAGTCGTTTCCCCAGCTCAAGTCAATTTATTGATGATTCAGTGATGCCATCATCATCATCCAGTCCAGCTGTCTTCCAATCCGTGCAATCAGTCAAGCGTCCCCAACTAATTAAGCAAGCCAAAGGAACGTGCGGTCCGCTTTGCATCATTGCTGCAGTCCTCAGCACGAGCGTCACATTTTCATTCAACTACATGCATGTATTTAATTTGATCAAGTTTTTCGCACGCACGCTAGCTAGTTATATCCTATTAGGAGCAATAAAATGCATGCGTAATATTATTGCTACGCGTTTATTAAGTATGGCCTATAGGCTACATTATACGTAACAGTGGTGTTTATGACTAGAAAAAAAATCTTTAATAAAAAAGCAACCCCTCCTTAGGAAATCACACACTTTTAAGTGCGCAAATCCTCCTTTCTTAGAACACACTTCGCAGTTTGGGCTGACACCAGACCTGCCTCCGATGACATCACCAGAGCCGCTGCTGATCGCGACGCGCGTTTGAGCGCTGCTGCAGAGCGACGCTTCGCTCGTTTATCCGCGCGGTCCGTCCTCGCGCTCGCCGGGCAAATACGGCCAAGACATGGCAGAGAGGAGCCGAGGAAAGCGGAGGAAGCAGGCGAACCCGCGGAGAAACCAAGGTTAGTGGTGAACTAACTGATCGAGCTGCCTTGAGAAGTTTCTAAGTTTATTTCTGCGCTCATTCATTCCGCTAGAAAAACTAGATCAGCGACGTTTGCAACCGTAGCCAGACATCAGCACCTCCTAATCTATTATTCCACGAATATTATATTACTTTAGTTTAATGCATTAGTAGCCTACATTATTTTTTTTCTTGCTTTGACTGTCAGCTTTAAAGTTTGCAGAACTTGCGGTCCGCTTTGCATCATTTCTGCAGTCCTCAGCATCACATTTTCATTGAAATTTTACAACATTCAGCTGTACTTTGTGTTGCACTTCCTCACATCCTCGTGTCTTATAACTGATGGACAGAAAATCGTTTCGATTTGTATTTGTCAATTAAATTAAGCGTTCTTTATAGGCTAAATAAATCGTTTAAATAAGTAGAACAGCGAGTTTATCTTACTTTAATATTATAGAGTAATATAAAGAAGATTACAGCTGGCATTAAAATGAATGTGACTGGCTATAATGATTGTTAACTTGAGCAACCTATGCATTATAATAATAAATGCAATTATATAATTTTGTAAAAGCAATTCAAATCTACACTCACTGTTTATTTAGGCTTATGCTATTTTTTTCCTGAAATTCACTGCAGTTCTGATTGTTGTAAAGTGTTGTCCTTCAAAAAGGGACAAAATTGCATTCGATAATTAAAACACTTGTTTAATTTAAATGTGTATTTAAATTGCAGATTTAACTTCAAATCCAAAAGCCCTGCAGCCCATCTCTATTATTTTGTATTTGCATTTTAGTAATGGGACTTATTTTTAAACTTCTCAGTCAATAAGACTAAATGAACTGAATACCTTTGGTTTTCTTGAAAAAAAAAGTTGCTCTTTTGGGCCTAAAAGAGTCCCATCTCAAGCTCTGAGCATCTTCTCATGGTCTCAAATATTCACTTTTTATACGTACACTCTAAAAAATGCTGGGTTGTTTCAACCCAACTTTGGGTCAAATTTGGACTAACCCAACTTTTGGGTTAAAAATGTAATGTAAAAATTTAACCCAACAGTTGGGTTAGTCCATATTTGACCCAAAGTTGGGTTGAAACAACCCAGCATTTTTTAGAGTGTGCACCCCACAAAAGTCACACTCGACAAACTAATTAGTTTCACATTTCACGTTTGTTAATATATTGTGTGTAGATATACCCATGAACGCAAGACGAGCTCAAAGCCGAGACAATCGTTCCCGGCGCTTATGGCTCGTTCCAGAGATCTGATACGTTAGTGGTTTAGAAGAAGTGTGAAAGTGCTTTGCTGGAGCATCTTGAGTGATCGTTATACATGATTGAAGGTGATTTGTTTGACATGCATGCAGGACGGTGTGTATTTGAGTGCATGTATGTGTGGTTCGAGAGCTTGCTCTTTTGGATGCGACAAAAGTGTCGTTTTTGTTGACCTCGCACCCGTGTGTGATGGCCAGAGCTAACGGGCAGAAGCCCTCTGTGTCACCTCACACACAAACACACTGTGTTCATATATATAGGAGATGTGAGACGTGACCCAACAATAATAAACTTGCTTCCTTAATTCCTCTATTAGCCGCTGATGCGCGAAAGTAGCATAAAATAGGATGGTTTGGAGTTGCCAGCTGCCTTTTTATTCCACCAATGGTCAGTTTACAAGATGATCCGTGCAAATAAGTCATTTAAATATGCTGATCAAAGCGTCATCTTATCAGTCAGATGCTGCTGTAGCATCACTTTTCTCCACGTTTGAGTCGTAACGTGTTTGAATCAGCTGTTTTTAATGGCTGTAAGAAGTCAGCGACTGGTTGCACTCTTAAAAATACTCTTTATTGGCTCCATGGAGCTTTTCCATTGTACAAAAGTTTCTTTGTAGTGGAAAAAAAGGTTCTTTAGATTATTAAAATGTTCTTTGCACTAGGAACCTTTATTCTTAAGAGTATAGACTAATCTTGCAAGTAATTCATACATATTTTTTTTTAAGACTGGACATTTTAAGTCACTTACATAGAAATTGGAAAAGTAAGATTGATTACCCCTTTCAGTAACTGCTAGTTGGTCAGACTATTTCTTAAGACGCAGACTAGTTTCCTTAAGTTCACACAGCTGTCCATCAGAGGCATCCACAATACTGACTGCCTGGCTTCATCTTCAACATATCTGTTGATTTAGCAGTTCAAACATCTTTTTTGTCAAATGTTTTATTTGTGTGTTTGTGCATCTGTATTTTCAATAAATGACACTTGCTTTAAAATCTAATTTCTAATGCAATGACATTTACATGTTTGAAGGGTGACGTAAGAGTCACTTTAGAATGACACAATGATACACTAAGCAATGACATGCAAAATGTTGTAATGCAGCCTTACATTGTGTCTCCCTCTCTGTTCTTTAACAAAAATAAGTGTGTGTGTGTGTGCATATGCATAACAGATGATTGTGATGAGAAAACACACAATCGCAACAAACACAGTGAGAGTTCTCTGACGCATTCATTGCTTGTTTCATGGCTCAGCAGCACATTTCTCAACTATTAAGTGTTAAACAGTGCAGATTCAGATTAATGATCATCAGTATTTGCACGTGTGTGTGAGTGTGTGCGCGTTTTTGTGACATATGAGGACACAAATTTGTATAATGACAAGGGTATGACATAGGTATTACAAGGAGAAGGTGACTTATGAGGACATTACCCCATGTCCCCATTTTTCAAAACGCTTATAAATCATACAGAGTGAGTTTTTTTGAGAAAGTAAAAATGCACAAAGTTTCCTGTAAGGGGTAGGTTTAGGGGTAGGGTTGGTGTAGGGCAATAGCACATACAGTTTGTACAGTATAAAAACCATTACGCCTATGGAGAGTCCCTACAATTCACAAAAACAAACCTGTGTGTGTGTGAGCGAGAGAGAGAGAGAGTGTGTGTGTGTTTGTATGAGAGAGAGAGAGTGTGTGTGTGTTTGTATGAGAGAGAGAGAGTGTGTGTGTGTGTATGTGTGTGTGTGTGTGTAGTGGACAGTGGGATAGTCCAGCTAACAGGGAACGTTCTCAGAACTGTGACTAAATAATCTCAAAGTTATGAACAAATGTTCTTGCAGTAACATGAATAGAATGTTTGTTCAAATTATCTGCTTTTTAATTGTTCTCAAAGCGTTAGCACAAAAACATTTTTTTTATACATCGTTCATGGAACGTTTTTCTGAAACTCTTCAGGTGGACGTTCACCTAACATTTTCCAAATGTTACTATTTGTTTCAGAATGTTCAAATCATTCAAAAGTAACATTCTAATAATGTTATAAAGTGATACAATGTTGTAAAAAGATACAATGGAATGTTCACATGATCAAGAAAAAAAGTTTTTAAAACATTTTAAAAAACAAAGTTTTTATAATGTGAGCAAAATGTTCTCAGAGCATATGCTTGTTAGCTGGGCGATTGCATCCGTCCTAAAACATGAAGCAAAACATTTTCCGTTCTTTTGTTTAGTGTTTTGCCGGTGTCACTCAAGAAGGCCGAGCGCTTTCATCTGACCAGCTACAGAAAACGCTTTGCAAAAAGAGCATGAGAGCCGCAGATGTTGTTCAGTTGGACAGCATCATCCTCCGTAGCGAGAGGAATGTCTTCTCTACGGAGGAATACGGATATAGTGACGTGCTGCGTTATAAAACCCGCTCGTTTGTCACAACTCCAGCCAAGTTTGTGATTGGATGATATCAGTTTTCAGAGATCTTAATGCAAGATGTCATCCGATCTGAAACGTCGCATCTTTGTTATCTGCGATTACGGATGGTCTTTGACCTTCGGTTTTGACGTAGTGCTGCAGTTACAGCTCATTTCCTTGCCTATTGTCGCTCTGCGTGTGTTTTCTCTCTCTCTCTCTTTCTCTCTTATTGCCTCTTTGCGTTTTCTTTTTTCAAGTGCCAATTTATTTAAACTCTTTTCTCTTTTTCTTCATTCGCCTTCATTGATTTCCAAACCCCAGCCTCTGTAGGCAGCTGGGGTCCAGCTGTGTGTCTGCTGTCGTGTGTGTGTGTGTGTGTGTGTGTGTGTGTGTGTGTGTGTTTCTCTGGCACAGTCTTGTCACAGTGGGCAGAATGCGAGAAAACGACAGACAGAGAGAGAGAGACTAAGAAAAAGTCGCTTGTCATTTTGGACAACAGAAGAGAACTGGGCAAGAAATCAGAGAGATCTGAGCGAGACAGCGAGGAGTCCAGGCTCCAAGGTTTATTAGTGGCACTCCCCAAACGAGAGAGCTGAGGCGTCAGACGCAGCAGGAGAGAGAACGAGGAGAAATAAAAGAAAGGGCCAGAGATTGGGACAGTTAAAGTGGCGCAGGAGATGTGTGTGTTCCACTGTGAGATCGCTGACTAAATTAATCAGGACCAAATTATAACACTCTACAACTGTATACATCACAATATAGTTATTTCTGCTGGGAATGTCATTAAAAATTGCGTTCTATTTTAAACTTTTAGTGGCTAAGACAATAAAAGTGTCTCAGAAGATAGCTGACAAAATAAATTAGGACCAAAAGTCCTATAGTTTATAGTTATTTCTGCTAAAATGTTTTTAAAAATGTGTTCTATTTTAAACTTTTAGAGATTGGGACAGTAAAAGTGGCATTTAGAAGATTGCTGACTAATTATGTCATTTTAATGCTGTGTAACTGTATATATCACAATATAGTTATTTCTGCTGAAAATTTGATAAAAAATTCATTGCATTTGAAAGATTTAGAGATTGAGACAGTAAAAGTGTTTCAGAAGATGTTTCATTGCATGATTGCTGACTAAATTAAGATCAAAATATAAGTTATTTTAATGCTGTATAACTGTACATAGCACAATATAGTTATTTCTGCTGAAAATGTGATTGCATTTATGCATTTAGTAGATGCTGTTATACAAAGCAAACCAAAGCAATTCATCAAAAAGCCAACAATATTAATAATATAAAAAAATGCATTCTTTTTTTAAAGTTTTATGCTTTGTAAGTTATATAAAAAAATTTAAATGCACGTAAAGTGAAAATCATTTCATTATATTATATCTTGTTTGGAAGCAAAACATTTATATAATTTTCATATTAATTCTCAGCTGTCTGTTGTACTGTGTATACCGTTCTCAGAACGTTCTCCACATTATAAGTAAAGTTCTAGTTATTTTTAATAGAATGTTCATTTAAAGTTATCTGTAAACATTTTGTAGCACAAAAACACTATCTCTGAAACTTTTTAGTAATAAAAAACCTGTTAATTTTGAACATTCCGAAAACATTCATAAATAACATTTTCATAACTTAATGGGAACGTTAGAACATATTTTCATTAGCTGAGTATCATCATCAGCTCTGTCTTAATTAAAGCAGAGAAAGTTGTATATCTCAGCACAGTTCTCATACGTGGGAAACACGCTTATGTTAATGTCTCTTGTACATGATAAGCGTGTAAGCGTGTGCGTGAGGCTGCGGTTTACATGCGTTTCCTCGGGTCACGTCTGTGTGTGGCCGCTGCTGTGACTCAGATGTTCAGCTTCGGTCACATTAAGTCCAGCGTCTTATAAAAAAACAGAAACACATCAAATGTCCTGCAGCATTAAATTGCTTTGGCATTTGGGAATTTTGAGGCAGAAAAACAACACATTTCAACTCAAAAGACCTCAGATATTGAATGGAGAGCAAATGGAGGCAGTATTTCTTTCTATTTTCTATTTCTCTTGATGAGTTGTAGGAGAAGCATTTGAGACAAAGTCCATTCAGTCTCCTGAGCTTTAAAAGAGCTCGAAGCGATAACATTTTCCTGTGGGTTTGAAGTTAGATGACATTTTGTGAAGTAAACTGTTGATTTGTGCCATGCTTTAATGCAGGATGAAGCGCTGATACTCACCTAACCTATGCATCTGCAGTGTTGATGTTGTTGTTTGCTTGTCAGAATAGGGATAAACACACCTATGCAGCACTGGCTGCTTTAAATGTTCACACACACACACCTACGGTAAACACACAAGTGCATACACCCGTAGAGAGTTTTGTTTGTGTGCAATGTGTCGTGATGGACTGACGGGGCTGTAAACAGTGTATCTTTGCTGAGTGAAGTCTGTTTGCCTGTTTGCGTCTTGTGGTAGCGAACTGCCATGCTCAATTTACACAAACACACACACACACACACACACACGCGCACACACGCGCACACACACAGACAGAGGTCATACGTAATGGAATAGCTTGTCTTAACTAGAAGTTTTCATTTGGTTTTGTCCTGGATTGACTTGTTCTTATAGTCATGTGGTAAAACATCCCATGAGTAAAACGCATTATATTCCAGTCGGTCCCTTTAGTTCATTCATGATATTAATACCGTCCTGCTGTGTTTGTAAAGCAGCACCATGTTCATTACAGAACGGTGCAATTCCAATATTAATCTGACACCCGTCAGCAAACATGCGTGCATCATTATGAACAGAAATCATAATTGTAATCATAAATGCAACCAGTAATATCATGCAATTGTCAAAATCATGCTAGTTGTCAAGTGCAGGGGTTTTAACAAGAGTTGAATAGAAAAACTGTAACAAAAATGTAACAAATATTAACAAATAAAATTCAACTAAATAATAAATTGATTAGAATAAATGTACATTGCTTAAATTAATAAAATAAATATAAACATAATAAATACACTTTATTTATAAATAAATATGACAAACAAATAAAAAATAAATTTAACACAGTAATGTAACATAATAGAAACTAAACATTTTCCAAATAATATTTTAAACATTTATAATATTGTTGTAATAATATCTGTGGCATTTAAAACACTGAAAACACCTGGTCAAGTGTGTGACATATGCAGAAAACAGCATAAAATTAACAGTTAACAGTTGTTTGATATTTTTTCTTCAGAGTAACTTGCACTAATGAATCGATCACAATAAAACTGGTTCAAGCTCAGCTCAGTATCACATAAAGATCTTGAGCTTTGAGACTGAAGGAGCGAGAAAGACTACCTAAACCTCCCTCACGCTGTACCTGTAGTCTACAGGTACAAATCAACACACTCACACACACACTCTCTCTCACACTCACTCACTCACACACCTCACTCACACACACACTCTCTCTCACACACACACACTCACTCACTCACTCACTCACTCACTCACACATACCTCTCACTCATTCACACACCTCACTCACTCACACACTCACTCACTCACACACCTCACTCACTCACTCACACACACACTCACTCACTCACTCACACAC